>NW_022475344.1:0-137412 GCF_009193585.1 Aspergillus caelatus | reverse complement strand
TTTATTCTCTCTCTCTCTCTCTCTCTCTCTCTTTTTCTTTTGGATTGGTGGGTTTGGGCTGATGTTGGCTGTTATAGTTTATGTGTGCCGTTAGAGTTGGTAAATAAGGGCTTTCCCTTAGATTTATAAGGGGTTTGGTACTACTAGTACTACGGTCTGTGTGTAGGGAGGTATTATGTCCAATACGAATGTGTGTATTGTATGTTGTATATACATATGAATATGTGTGAATGTGAAATCCGATTTACAGTTTTGCCTTGGGGGTCAGCATCGCCTCTGCGACCTTGCGGCGCTGGATTTTGCCCGTTGCGGTCTTGGGAATTTGTGGAACAATCCAGACCTAGTCATAAGGTGTCAGTCAACGTGACATGCATTGTGGTATGTGGGGAGATGTTGGGCGGGGATACATACCCTCTTGGGAGTCTTGAATTTCGCCAGTTTCTCTGCCATGAACGACTTCAATTCATCCTCCGTGGCTGTGTTGTTGCCCTTCAGGACCACCGCAGCTCCGATGTCCTCGCCATAGTGTCCCTCGTCTGGGATGGCGAAGCACACAGCCTCGGCTACCTTGGGGTGGTGCAAGAGCGTATTGTCCAGCTCGATAGGACTGATCTTTTCTCCACCCTTGTTGATGAGCTCTTTGATACGGCCGGTGATGATCACGTAGCCGTCCGGATCCTTCTTACCCTGGTCTCCCGTCCGGAAGAACCCGTCCTTGGTGAACGAGGATTTGTTGGCGGATGGGTTGTTCAGATACCCCTTGGTTACATTCTCACCGCGCACGCAAATCTCGGCTTCCTTGCCCTGGGGAACCTCGTTGCCATCCTGATCGAGGATCTTCACTTCTACGCCCTGTCCGAGGCCGACACTGCCGGGCTGGCGCTTTCCGGGCGGGAGAGGGTTGCTGGTCATCTGGTGAGCGGCTTCGGTCATTGCATATGCCTCCAGGACTGGTGCATTGAATGTCTTTTCCAGATCCTGGAAGGTTTTGGGGGATAATGGTGAGGAACATGAGCGGATAAAGCGGATATTGGGAATAGGGTTGGGCAAGGGGGTTTTGAGCAGAATCTGGTGGATAGTAGGCACAGCTGTGTACCAGTTCGCGTTATAGGCTACAAAGTCCGACCAGAATTCATGGGCCGAGAACTTCGGAGGCACAATGACGGATCCTCCGGAGTATAGAGGCGCCAGGAATGCTGCTAGGAGACCGTGGACATGGAAAAGAGGCATCACCAAATACGTACGATCCTGTGGCGTTAGCTTGTATGTATTCCGGATGTTCCCTACGGCATGGTTAATACTGTTCGATGCATGCTATCCGGGCACATACTCATGGTTGTGGTGAGATTCTTGTGGGTGAGTGGAACCTTTTTCCATGTCAGCATCTATAGATTTGCCGGAACGGGAAGACTTACAGCTTTAGGCCTGCCGGTCGTGCCGCTTGTATGAAGCACAAGAGCAATATCGTCCGGCTGGGCTTGTCCGATAGTTACACCCGCGCTACCCGCCAACTTTCCTTGTTCCTTCACATCCAAAACCACCTCTGTGCCATTCCAATAGCACTCCGCAATCGCAGCATTGTATTTCCTTCCAGCTCGCACGGCGGGGCCATTCTGCGCATACGATCCCTTAGGGATCAGCACTAACGTCGAACTAAGGTCATCGATATAGAACTCGAACTCCTCCTGCTTATAAGCAGGATTCAGTGGAGCGGCGATCGCCCGCTGCCAGGACGCGCCTAGAAACCCGACGATGAATTCGAACGAATTCACCAGCGCCAAGGACACCGCACCTCCGTGACCGACGCCCAGCTTGGCCAATTTAGCTTGGAAATCGGCCACATGACCATGCAGCTGTTGATAGGTGATGCTGAGAGTAGGGGACAGGGGGGTCTGTCTCTTGGGGACCACAACTGCAATGTCGGTGCTCCGAGAGGAGAAGGACTGCGCTAAGGTGGTCATGGTGGATCTGACAAGACACTGATAATGTCTTGGCTTCAGGGATTGATATTAAGAACGTAGATCTCCGATTCGGGAACGAATGGAAGTTGTACGATTTTGTCAGTAGGTTGTCAGTTTGTTATCCATCCAGGAGACACAGGAGGAGCAGATAGACATTAGCTCAGCTCCTCTCGGCCGGCAATGGGTAGGCAACGGATATGACCGATCGCCTCCACGATTCATGACACGATCCGCCCTCGGGGATTATCGTTCATTGTGAGGAGTTCTCCACTCCCCACAATGACTAATGACGGGGGCGTTGCCGTTTTCTTCCGGGCTGGGTAATTTCTACAAACAGTAATACTAGGCAGCTGCTTGCAAAGCTTTCCATTAGGTTGCTGTTTTCTCAAAGTTGCTCAATCGTTGCAATCGTCATTTAAGATGCTAACTTTTGTCTGTGAGCGCAATCCGTTGAGTCTCAGCTACTAACGGCCCCTTACTTTGACCGATACCCGTTCAACTGGTTGAAGATCACTATTGTCAGATACTGCTGCCTGGAGGAGTGCTAACGAGCAATCCGACTCCATCTTTATAATACGTGCGTACAAGTTGCAGCTTCTAGGATGTAGCCTCCAGTGTGTAAGTAGAACGTGGCCTGGGGAGAACCGTCAGGTTCAAAACTCCGCAAATGGTCTTCGAGAGCAGCGTACGCGCGGCTGCGAGGTGCAATGAGTTGACCGCAAGAGATTCCATTCCACTGTGAATGTTTCATCGCATATTGATCACGACAGCGGCAAAGAGATCGATTGTCTATCGGGATGGTTGTTGTTATGGCTCTCTCTATCAACCGACGTCATTCCAGTGCTGTTCACACTTCTTATAGAAAGTACAGTGAACTGCTGCTGACCTTAAACCAAGGCCAATCTATTAATACGTTATAAACCCTGGCTGTAGGCTGATTCCTGTTCAAAGCTTGCAAGTATATGCGCTCAAGGATAGTTGATGATTTAGTGGTATTCAACTCATGAGTGAACTCTTGAAGTTAAGTCAGGACAAGAGGCATACAATCAACCCCAAAAATTAACATGCAAAATCTAGGTTCGATGCTATTATGATTCAATCCGTAGCGATCTTTAAGCTGAGTGATCTGATTGAGCCTGGTCCTGGCTATAGTTCTTTCACCGTTGAAGGAATATGAGAGCATCCAATAAGGATAGGGATACTGGCATGACTAAGCCACGTGCTCCACTTGTCAAGTGATATGAGGTGCAAACAAGTGCTCAAGCTGTACTCCGCATGATAGTGGTTGTCTCCGACTTCTCCGACACTATTATCTTCACTCTCTTTATTCGGCTCGCTTGTCTATAACACCAACTGGACGCATGGCTTCCGAGAACACCCCCTCTAAACCCGGGGGCATGCTCTCGCTCTATGCAAATCTGCTCGATCCATCCGCTGATAACTCTCCCGGGACGATTTCTCGCGCCCCGGTCGTCTTCAAGCAAGCCTCCGAAGGCGAGTCGCAGCCAGATGAATCAGCTGCCAAGAAACAGCAACTCAATGCCGGTAGACCATAACCCTTCTCATGACCGACAGTTTCATGTATTATCATTTGTGATCTGATTGCTCACTTGTCCTTTGTTCTTCTGGTTTTGGCGATCAGCTTCTCTCCGATTTCAGCCTACGAAAAGACCACAACTATCTGCGCAGAAGCCAAAACCGAAGCCAGCTTTACCGAAGGCAGCCCCTGTTCCCGCACCTGCAGCGGCTTCTAAGACTACCCTTGCAGACTGGGCTAATACCGAAGAGGATGATGCCAATGATTTCTATTCTGGACCAAAAAGGCAGCGGGGTGGGCGCAAAAAGCGTAAGAAGAACAAGGACACGCGGGAATTTGCTCAGGACTGGGACGATATCTACGACCCGTCACGGCCTAATAGTTACGAAGAATATAAGCACAGCGACGAGCAGATAGCCGAAGTTCGCGAGTGGAAAGATCGACTCTACGCACATCGTATAGCGCGATCTCCGAGCCGAGATTCGTATAGTGATGAGGACTATGGAAGGCCAATGAACCGTATGTGTTGTCGTATAGTGATAGTGATTCTACCGCTGAACTGTTATAGGACAATTCGCTCCTCCGAGCAGCTTCGCACCGCCTCCAAACCTCAACGATATCCCACCCGCACCGCCTGCAGAATCTCCTCCTGCCCCCCCGGCTGCCATACCAGATGCTGCTTCCGGGGAGGAGGCATTTGCCCGGCGTGCGCAACTGCATACAAACGCAGCCGATACGGCCATGACCGACTATACACCACCACCTCCTCCTCCAGAGGCATCCTCAGCGCCCGTTCCAGATGAACTTATGGGTGAAGACGCTTATCTGCGTCGTCTTCAGATGTCAGCTGGAGCCCAGCCTGTAGCAGAATCTGCGCCGCCACCACAATCACGGCCGCTAGAAGCGCTGCAACCTGCCTCTGCGACTATTTCTCGTGCACCTGTCCGCTATACTTTACCTCCCCCACCGGCAGATATACCTGCATCAGAAGCAGAGCTTGAGGAAGTTTTCGCTAAGGAGCAGCCAGTGGAAGGTGAGGGTGATGGTGAAGAGGAGGGTCAGCGCTCACTCCGGCCCGGACAGAAAGGATTTGCTCAGCGCCTGCTTGAAAAGTATGGTTGGACAAAAGGCTCTGGGTTGGGCGCAACGGGATCGGGTATCGTCAACCCATTGCAGGTCAAGGTCGAGAAACAGAAAAAGCGGCCAGACTCAGAGGGTGGTGGCTTCGCCACGCCCGCTGGTAGGGGCAAAATCATTGGAGGTGCGAGAAAGAAAGAAGACGAAGGGAAATTTGGTCAGATGAGCGAGGTCGTTGTCTTGAAGGGCATGTTAGATGGTATGGATGTGGACGCCGAACTAGAAGGCGACCAGGATGGGGGCTTGATGCAAGAGATCGGAGACGAGTGTTCTGAAAAGGTGGGTTACTACCTATGGTGCTATCATTCAACTCTAACCTTACCTGAACAGTATGGAAATGTCGAACGTGTCTTCATTGCCCGCGGCTCGGCCCCTCCGGTGCCGGTATTTGTCAAATTCACCAATCAGCTATCTGCTCTAAGAGTAAGGGTCCTTAACCAAGTGTTTTGATTGCCTGTTTACTGATGCATTTTTTTTTTCAGGCTGTCAATGCCCTGGAGGGCCGAATATTCAACGGGAATCCAATAACAGCTCGGTTCTTTGACACACAGAAGTTTGAGCAAGGAATATATGAATGAGAAACACAAAGGAATAGAGGCCATGAATGATACCGACAAGCATCTAATTTTATTTACTCCAACACCAAGCACCAGATTCCTTTAGTTCAATACTTCAATAACACCTGGCACATCATAACCCTGTGTCAAGAGCAGAGAAGGGTGTCTCTCGAGAGAGAAACCAGCCGAACAAGTCCAATGTGCCTCCTGAGGCTTTGCAGCTTTTATCAATGAAGGCAAAAGCTCTCTTCAGCCGTGTTGCTACTAGGCTCACTGATAGGAACCAGCCTGCCCATCACATAGGCGGTTCCTTCTATCTTTGCTTCCTACGCATTGCGATACGTTTGATAAGAGCACTAGTCCAAGACATCGGACAATGGGATATAGTGCTTTTCTCGAGGCATGGCACTGGTAACATGGATTTAGATGGAGATATAGGGCTTGGTTAGTATCGGGCAACATGCACGGCGGCTGCCTTGTTCTGAGTCACGATTATTGGGTAGAAGCATTGACAATAAAGAAAAGCGATGTTGTTTTTGTGTGTAACATCCGAGCTCTTTATAGATCAATAGATATGGCATTGGCAATTTCCTGCTGTTATCACTTCTGTTATGTATGTACTAATACGTGGTGGTCAGGTGACCCAGATCAATCTCAGTAGGGCCGGCCAGCGATTGGCTGTGGGGCACCAAGCCGATGGGCTTCTAAGAGGTACTTTGGAACATTCACGGACTTCCACAGGTTCGGTGACAGCGCCTCTCATTCCCACCTTTGTGTTCCCTTCCTGTTCCCTTCCTGTTCATCTCTTTCCTTTCTTTGATCTTCTTACTTCTTTATTACCCACTCGCCCCCTGCTGGGTTCTTTCTACAGCTAATCCAGCTTGCCCACTCTTCACTCGGCTCTTGTTTATTCTCTGGTAGATTCGACTAGTTACTACTTTTTGCGCCACTCCAACGTTCAAGATGTCTCTCTGTATTAATCGCCTGACGGAAGAAAGGTATGTGATAGAATCGTTTGGCGCTTGGCTACGGCCTTGCCTCAGGTTGGCTCTTCTCAGATACTGATTGCGATCGTGCATCTTTACAGAAAGCAGTGGCGACGAGACCACCCTTTCGGATTCTATGCGAAGCCTCATCGAACCCCTCAGGGTGTGTTGGATTTGAAGCGCTGGGAATGTGGTGTCCCTGGAAAGGCACAGACCCTCTGGGACGGAGGACTTTTCAAGCTTGATGTCACTTTTCCAGACGGTAAGTTGTTGTCTACTTCCCTGATGTCGCGAAGACAGAAATGGATTGACTAAACTGTTTATGTAAAGAATACCCGACTAAACCTCCAAAGTGTACGTATTTTAGCCCTTTGTTGAAAACAGAGCGGAGTGGAAAGCAGCGGTCATCCTGCTGGGTCTCATGGCGGAAAGCTAATGGTCACTACAACAGGCAAATTCGTCCCTCCTCTGTTTCACCCGAATGTCTACCCCTCAGGCACCGTCTGCCTCTCAATTTTGAATGAAGAAGAAGCCTGGAAACCTGCCATCACCATTAAACAGATTCTGCTCGGCATTCAGGACCTGCTCGATGACCCCAATCCGGAGTCGCCTGCACAGGCGGAAGCGTACAATTTGTTCAAGAAGGATCGGCCGGCATACGAGAAACGAGTGAGACAAGTTGTGAAGGAGAACCCGACGCTTTGAGCCACTGTCCACTCTACGGCAGACCGGATTACGTTTTCGGGGGTTTACTTCTTTCTTTCCACATGGCGTCTTTCCTCGCCAAATTTCTTAGGCGGTTATGGCGCATTACGAGTTGAAGCAGACGTTTGCTGCTAGTAGATAGCCATGTGGGAGAGATTTTACGTTACTAGGTATCTCATTCTATGCAGCGTCTTTCTCGTTTCTTGTGAAGGGATAGGGAAGGATGAGAAGCTAGTAGGACGGGTTATGCATCTCTCTGGCCGCGATGACTGGTGGCGCATGCGCGCATCACTTTTCTTGCTTTTATGATCACGATATCTTGTTTTCTTTACTCCGTCTAGCGAGCGTGGCGTCTTAGCATTCACAAAATGGGTGGTTATGGACGGCGTTTTAGAATCGCTTCGTTGTTCTTTTCTTCTCTGACCCCATCCATTTCTTTGGGTCTTCTCTGGAATCGTATATTCACTGTGCTCTCAGGGTCATTTCTACCTGCAACGGGTGATCTGACACTTCCGTAGTTAGTACGCCGTATGTGGGGTAGAATGATCCGCTTGATGGATGGGGAGGAATTGGTTTTTTAGGGGTCGAATTGGTCTGCTCCAGATGTGTCCAATTAATCCCCAGTACCTCCCATGGTACGAATAGGTAGTATCTGATCAGTTTTGCACCGTACGAAGAACCTTAAGAAAAAGGAGTAGTCATGGAATAATCAAGCTGTCATTGGAGGGCACCGATCCAGACCCAGAGCGGGTTATCTTATCAGTGAGTCACGTCCGTCAAAAAAGATTGAATAAATTGTGGCCGAAATCGCCCCTCGATTCCGCCCCGCCGGAAATCGCATTTTTAAAAAGTCACTCTTCCCCATACCCTATACTTTTCCCGGAAAGCACGCGTGGCAATTCCTCTTCCTTCTCTTCTTCTCATCGTCTTGCTACTTGTCGCTTTTTCTAGTGAGCCAATTGCTCGCCGTCATCATGTGTGGCATCTTTGCGTGTTATAAGTATGTCCCTACTGCTTCTACTTGATCCCTGTTCCCTCCCCCCCGCGAAACCCTAGCAGCGGGTACGGGGTCATTTCCGGATCAAAAGTCGCTAACGGTTGTTACCCCTCGGCAGCCACCCTGATGTGCAAAAATTTAAGCCTACGGCTTTGCGCATGGCCAAGGCGTAAGTATTCCTAGTCTTTCACCGGACAGCAGAATCGAGACTGATTTTGTTTGCCAGCGTGCGCCATCGTGGACCCGATTGGAGTGAGTCATAGATGTGGAAGGGTTTGGTGAATACTATGCTGAAAAAACAACAGGCGGAAACTACATCGCTGATAAGACCAGTCAGTCAATTTCAATTCTACAAGGAATCTCCACCTGGGAACTAGGAGCTAACACATCGCAGTCCTTGCACACGAGCGTCTGTGTATCGTCGGTGTCGGTATGTGCCCTGCCAAGCTTCGCAAGCGAGGTGTCCTGCTAAGACCTTTCAGACTCTGGTGCTCAGCCCCTTGTGAACGAAGACGGTTCCCTCGCTCTGGCCGTCAACGGAGAGATCTACAACCACCGTATTATCAGAAAGAACCTGAAGAACCAATATGACTTCAAAACACATTCGGATTGCGAAGTTGTTATCCCATTGGTACGTGCGAAAGGGCCATTGCAGCCGCAAACAGTGACGTGATGGAGGCTGACGAGTTCAGTACATGGAACATGGTCTTGATGCCCCCAAGCACCTTGACGGCATGTTCTCTTGGGTTCTTTATGACAGAAAGCAAGACCGGGTCGTTGCGGCACGCGATCCCATTGGTGTCACTAGCTTCTACATCGGCTGGTCTTCGGAGACCCCTGGAGCTATCTACTTCGCTTCGGAGCTGAAGTCCCTGCACCCAGTTTGCGATAAGATCGAGGCCTTCCCTCCTGGCCATATTTTCGACTCGAAGACCGGCTCTATGACCCGTTATTTCGAGCCCAAGTGGTGGGATTCTGCTGTCGTTCCCACGACTCCTCTCGACCTTAAGGTTCTCCGTCACACCTTGGAGAAGTCTGTTCGGAAGCGTCTGATGGCTGAAGTTCCTTACGGTGTTCTGCTGTCCGGTGGTCTGGATTCCAGCTTGGTCGCCTCCATTGCTCAGCGTGAGACTTTGCGCATGCAGGAGGCTGCCAAGGTAGCCATCCAGAACCAGACTGGCTCATCCGATCTGGTTGGCATTGACGACAGCAACGAGCTCTCTACCGTCACCACTTTCCAACAGCTGCACTCCTTCTCTATCGGTCTGCCCGGTGCTCCCGATACTGAGGCTGCCCTTGAGGTGGCCAGGTACCTTGGAACCAAGCACCACGCTTTCACCTTCACCGTCGAGGATGGTATTAACGCTCTTTCCGATGTCATCTACCACCTGGAGACTTATGATGTGACTACCATCCGTGCATCTACCCCCATGTATCTCCTCAGCCGCAAGATCAAGGCGATGGGTGTGAAGATGGTTCTGAGTGGTGAGGGAAGTGACGAGATCTTCGGTGGCTACCTCTACTTCCACGCTGCCCCCAACAAGGAAGAATTCCACAAGGAGACTGTGAGACGAGTCAAGGCCCTGCACCTGGCAGACTGCCTCAGAGCGAACAAGTCGACCTCCGCTTGGGGTCTGGAAGCCCGTGTGCCTTTCTTGGACAAGAACTTCCTTGAGACTGCAATGGGCATTGATCCTCAGGAAAAGATGATCACCAAGGGGCGCATTGAGAAGTACATCCTGCGCAAAGCATTCGACACCACTGATGAGCCCGATGTCGAGCCATACCTTCCCGAGAAGATCCTCTGGCGCCAGAAGGAGCAGTTCAGCGACGGCGTTGGCTACAGCTGGATCGACGGTCTGAAGGACCATGCTGAACTTCACGTCACTGATGAAATGATGAAGAACCCCAAGCCCGAGTGGGGCAACGATATCCCTGATACAAAGGAAGCGTATGTCCTGCACCTGACAGAGTCATGAGTGAGAAATAGGAGCTGACCATAGCAGTTACTGGTACCGTATGATGTTCGACGAGCACTTCCCACCTTACTGCGCATCTACCGTTGAGCGTTGGGTGCCGACATGGTCGAAACAGACCGACCCTAGTGGAAGGTAAGCTTGCAATGAGTCACCTCTCCCTTTGATTGTTCGTTACCGCAAAAGGCAAATGCTAACGTCTGACACCAGAGCTATTGCGACTCACAACGCCAAGTACGACCATGTTGAGTAAATGTTTAAATAATTATGCTTGCAATTTATGTCGGGTATTTGGGATAGACTCATGCATTAGAGACGTGTCTCGAAAAGTGTTTTTTCCGCCCCAAACAGCGCGGAGGGTTATGAAGTCCCTTTCAAAACTGCTCTTGTTCCCCTTAGCTCTTGTATAATCATGCCTTCTTTCAGGTTGGAGCCCTCAAAATAGACCAGGTTGTAGCTCTATTATAGATAAAAAATATTTGGTTTTTTTTTTTTTTTTTTTTGAGTAGTTTCATGGCGCGAGGAGCATGCACGTAACAACGAACCAGGGTGCATGCTTCCATACAGGTGAAGGAGTCACGGGTAATATTAGTACTAGTACTAGTAGTAGTATGAGTTTATGGAAGGGGTCTACTACTGCCATTGGATAAAACTTGAAGTGTCCAGTTGCAGATGACGGCATAGCCGCCCCAGGCATCAACGTCACGGGACTTAGCGGCTTTTACCGGCAACCGAGCAACAGCCAATCAGAGAGAGCGGCTTTTCCCGTGGTTTCCTTGTTGTTTGGGACTCAACCTTCAACCTCGCTTTTCCCCATCGCTTTCCTCCCTTCTTCTCCCCTCACCGTTTCCGTCCCCTTACAACCTTTATATTACCTTTACGATACCCACGTTATCGTTAACCACTCCTCTCACATTCATAATGTCTGCTCCTGCTTCTTTCTCTGACATCGCCAAGGCGGCCAACGATGTATGCTCTTGTGGATTCCTTTGATTTGCAAAAATCGACAATAAATAGCTTGTCGGGAAGGATTTTCGTGCTAATATTCTGCGCAATAGCTCCTTAACAAGGATTTCTACCACACCAGCGCTGGTATGTGTATCTTGTTATTAGGCCTACAATTGATGGTCAGAATACATTTCGCGCGCAACTAAGCTAACTTGTTTTTTTTTTTAGCCAGCCTTGAGGTCAAGTCCAAGGCTCCCAATGGCGTCACCTTCAACGTGAAGGGCAAGAACGCCCACGAGGGTCCCATCGCTGGCTCTGTAAGTCTCACAGCTTGCATATTATGAGTGATTTCAACTCACCGGACATGATGCTAACCGATTAATCCTATAGCTCGAGGCCAAGTATGTCGACAAGCCTACTGGTAAAGGCCCCAAAAGACGCAAACGTCGCATACGCAAACCACCCAATCCCAATTGCCCAATATTGCGAGACACTCGGTCCATGTTTTCATTTTCATGCGGCCAAGTCTTGTCTCAGCATATCAAAGTCTTTCTTTCATCCAGGATTAGCCATCATGCAGTCTTGCTAATGTTCTGTCCCCGCCCAGGCCTCACCCTCACCCAGGCATGGACCACTGCCAACGCCCTCGACACCAAGCTCGAGCTCGACAACAACATTGCCAACGGCCTCAAGGCCGAGATCCTCACCCAGTACCAGCCTTCCAAGCAGTCCAAGGGTGCTAAGGTCAACCTTCACTTCAAGCAGCCCAACCTGCACGCCCGTGCCTTCTTCGACCTCCTGAACGGCCCCTCCGCCAACTTCGACGCTGTCCTCGGCCACGAGGGCTTCCTTGTTGGTGCTGAGGGTGGCTACGACGTCCAGAAGGCTGCCATCACCAAGTACTCCGCTGCCATTGGCTACAGCGTTCCCCAGTACTCCGCTGCCATCACCGCCAGCAACAACCTGTCTGTCTTCGCCGCCAGCTACTACCACCGCGTCAACGCTCAGGTTGAGGCTGGTGCTAAGGCTACCTGGGACTCCAAGACCGGCAACTCCGTCGGCCTTGAGGTTGCCAGCAAGTACAGACTCGACCCCTCTTCCTTCGCCAAGGTATGCGAATTTTTCTGTGTCTACGTGAGGTGAAACAGCGCTAACTGATGACAAAATAGGCCAAGATCAACGACCGTGGTGTCGCCGCTCTGGCTTACAACGTTCTGCTCCGCCCTGGTGTCACCCTTGGCCTTGGTGCTTCCTTCGATACCCAGAACCTGAACCAGGCTGCCCACAAGGTCGGTGCCAGCTTCACCTTCGAGGCTTAAGCGACTCTCTCTGTACTATCTCTCCACGCCTATAATACCGTGTTCCGCTAGCTTGAGGATAGCAATTTGTGAATAATATTAGACTCTTTTCTATCTTCAGTTGTTTTCTAGATGCCATATAGCTGTACTCGGAATGGGTGCATGTATATGAGGCTCCGCGGATATGCTGGGAACGGGCGAGTGTGATCAAATGCCAACCTTACTAATCGTGTACCGTATCTATCCATGATCAATGTATATCAGTTAGGACCGATCGCCCCTCCCTTGTAGAGCAAACGTCAGGTGATTTGACAAGCACGTTCTGGCATGTCCGCTGTGATGGATATGGTGGCCGTTAGTCGAACCAAAGTTGATAAACACGGGCTGCATTACTATGCCCCATCCACCTCAACGGGCCTACTACGAGATCCATAAAAAGGAAAAGTAAACGCAGCTGCGGGGGAGCCACGACCGTGCACGACTCAACTCTGGGGTATATAGTCTATTAAGAATCCATCTCACTAGCTCCTAAAGGTACTGTACATAAGCGATTGGGAAGAAAGCACTTTCTCCATACCAAACCATGAGATATATACGACTCAATCTTCTTTTCGCCGAGGAGGTTTACTACCGCTAGCCTTCGTGCTCCGTTCCCCAGGCCAACCGACGAAACCCGTCATAGAACCAGCGCCCACCAGAATGCCGCAAACGATAATAAACCGCACAGCAAAATCCCCGCGACTTCCGATATACTGCTCATTCAGCTCCGCACCCATCTCCTTCGACCGCCTCTCCTTTCGTCTCGCATCCTCAGCTGACTGCGTCTTATAATGCCCTGGCGCATTGAAATGATTCACAGGGTTTCGATAAATAAATGCTGTAGGATCATGCTCGCTCCAGCCGCCCGCAGCTGAAGACGACGATGCTCCTCCGGGAGCCTTCCTATTCCCGTACCCCCCATGCGCATAGAAACTGGGCGGCGGCCCGCGGAACTGTCCCCGGCGTTTACTCAGTCCGCTAGCTGGCCGCGATCCAGCGTATGATGCCCCCTTTGTGTGCAGATTTGCGCTGTAGCTACTGTAGCTGCCCATGGGGTGTTGGCCAGGGTTTGCGGTGCTGTGTGTTGAATGGTGGGCAATGATTCCGTGTTCGCGGTCGTAGGCGGCGCGTTTGGTGTGATTGCTGAGGATTTCGTAGGCGGAGGAGATTCGGGTGAAGCGTGAGGAGGCCTTTGGGTCGTTGCGGTTGCGGTCTGGGTGGTGGCGGAGGGAGAGGGCGTAGAAGTTTCTGAGTTGGGAATTTTACTGTTAGTTTTTTTTTTTTTTTTTTAGTGGAATTGTGATTGTGGACCACGTGTAGGTGAATGTGGTTTTCTTTTGGCATATATATGTGTGGCTGAGGCCAGGAAATCTGGTGGTGTAGAGGGGTATACGCACTTTTTGATCTCGGCTGGTGACGCCGTTATGGGCACTTCGAGGACTTCATAGTGATTCGGCTCACGGCTCGTTGCGCGCCTCGTTGGCGACGTCGAGAACGAAGTTGTACTGGTGTACGATGTGGGATGGGTGTGGTTCCAATGCTGCGTGTGTGGATGAGTGGTCCGGAGTCGAATGCCGGGGGTCCTCACGCGAGGAAATATCATGTTTCTGGACGTGTCTGTGCTGTCATTCGATCCTGATGATAGATGATAGGGGTGGTTTGCACTTGGGAGAGAGGGCACGGGTGATTGGGATGTGAAATAATAGGTAGTTGGTTGGATTGGATATAGATTGGGAGCGGAAGGATGGGAGAGAAAGAGTGGAAATTCCGCCGCTCATCGGAGGTGCTGCGTCATCGGTTGATCGATTGTTATCTGATAATCTAACTTTAGTCGATCTATAGGAAGGGGCTAAAGGTATGTACGTTCATTTCATATGTAGAAGCTAATTTAGCGTATTCTTGCCATTGGTATGTTTATTATTTCCTTTATTTAGCTATTTTAACTGTTGGATTCGTTCTACCTACTATCTTGGTGCATCGTTGATAGTTGGATAATACCGTGTGTCTCGCCAACGTATGTATCTTGGAAGTTGTTAGGAAAAACACAGGGTTTCCTCAGCACCACTCCGTACTGTAACTGACATCATAAAAAGAACTGGACTAAAGAAAATATATGCATACGTACAACATACACACATAAAGGTAAATCTATCATAGTGTTGGTATAAAAACCAGTTGTTGCACGCGACCATTTAGTATTGAGTCTCGAACCAAACAATACAAGTTACACGACAAAGCAAGCCACTTGATCAATACAGAGCCATCTATTACATCAGTATCGAATAACCAAGTAGTACTTAAAGACAAGAGTGATTCTTTCACAGTTTTACGGTGGCGAGGGAGTCTTTAAGTATGCCTGGTTATATAATACCAGGTAAAGAAGGCAGTTACGTCTTGGCATTGGAACCCTTCAATACTAAATACCGAAAGCAGCCGCTCCCCTCTTTTTTTTCCGCCGTCAGATTTCTCTGCCAACCCAACGCAGGTTTTTGCCCCCCGCCAACGGATTTTCTTGTGTCAAATCCTCTTCATAATGGCTTCTCAGGCTAGCGAGGACCTGCAGAAGCTTGACCGTAAGTGCTTACCCCGTTCTTGCAGTAACGATCGCACTTAAACTGATAAGATATGTCCTGTCTCAGTGAACGGCCAGGGCGGTGCCGCTAAAGCGGACGCCCCTACCACGGGTCAAGCAGAAGCCGGAGAGGCAGAGGACGACTCGGATGATGACGCTGATGAAGGAAACGCTGCTCCCGAAGGCGGAGCCAACGGAGGTGCGCTAAACCAACCAAGATACCCCCGGTCAAGGAATACGGAACCCCGCTGACCACAACCGATGATGCATAGCTGCCAAGAAAAAGAAGAAGCGCAAGTCTAAGAAGAAGAAGAAGGGCGGTGCCAAGGTTCAGAGCGAGCCCCCGCGGGTCCCTCTGTCTCAGCTCTTCGCCGGCAAGCAGTATCCTGAGGGCGAGATCGTCGAGTACAAGGATGATAACTTGTACCGCACGACCAACGAAGAAAAGCGTTATCTCGACCGCATGAACAATGATTTCCTGCAGGAGTACCGTCAGGGTGCCGAGGTGCACCGTCAGGTCCGTCAGTATGCGCAGAAGACCATCAAGCCGGGCCAGACCTTGACGGAGATTGCTGAGGGCATCGAGGATTCGGTGCGTGCTTTGACTGGCCACCAGGGTCTTGAGGAAGGTGACAACCTCAAGGGCGGTATGGGTTTCCCCTGCGGTCTGAGCATCAACCATTGTGCCGCTCACTACACACCTAATGCGGGCAATAAGATGGTGTTGCAGCAGGGAGACGTGATGAAGGTCGACTTCGGCGCGCACATTAACGGCCGCATTGTCGACAGTGCCTTTACTGTGGCTTTTGACCCAGTTTACGACCCATTGCTTGAGGCCGTTAAGGATGCTACCAATACTGGAATTCGCGTATGCTGCTCTGCCTCCAACTTCCTAAGTTAATGTAATTTTTGCTGATGACTGCATGCAGGAAGCGGGTATTGATGTCCGCATGAGCGATATTGGTGCCGCCATCCAGGAGGCCATGGAAAGTTATGAAGTTGAACTCAACGGGACCATGCATCCTGTGAAGTGTATTAGGAATCTCAACGGTCACAACATTGACCAGCACGTCATCCACGGAGGCAAGAGTGTTCCGATTGTGAAGGGTGGTGACCAGACCAAGATGGAGGAAGGTGAAGTTTTCGCCATTGAGACCTTCGGTAGTACCGGAAAGGGCTACGTGAGAGAAGACGTAAGTGTGCTACTGGGCAAATACTGTGAGTCTAGACGGAGCTAACTTGCTAATAGATGGAAACATCCCACTACGCCTTGGTTCCTAATGCCTCTCCGGTACCTCTGCGTCTTTCTTCGGCCAAGAATCTGCTGAATGTGATCAACAAGAACTTCGGCACTTTGCCTTTCTGCCGTCGTTATCTTGACCGACTTGGACAGGACAAATATCTTCTTGGAGTAAGACGATAAAGCTCTCTAGGCCTTGGGAAGTACTTGCTGACATATTTCGTAGTTGAACAACCTGGTTTCGTCCGGAATTGTCCAGGACTACCCGCCACTTTGCGATGTCAAGGGCTCTTACACAGCCCAATATGAACATGTAAGACCGCACCACCCCACTGTACCTGAAACTTGAGAATTCCAACTAACTGACCATGCAGACTATTGTCCTTCGGCCTAACGTTAAGGAAGTGATCAGTCGTGGAGACGATTACTAAACCGGGGCGTTTGATTGGATGTTGTATATGTTACTTTGCTTATAGCATTATGAGATCAAGAAAAACCCAATGATAGCAATAGAAATGATCATGAACAATACTCTGTATACACCGGGACTGGATCAAACCATGGATTCAGGATATCAAACCATAATTCCCGAATAGGCAAGGCGGTAGATCGGACCAGTCACAACCATCCGTGGCGCCGGGAGGGCCCCACGTGGAAACAATCCACTCCGACTCACGTTGTCGTTGCAATTAATCAGAAGACTCGGATCGTCGCTTGCCATTGCCTCCTCTTCCTCTTTCTCTCCTTCTTTACCCGCTTTCGACCCATGGCGTAAATCCGTCACCTTTCCCTATCCCACCCCTCCCCTAATCATGTCCTCCGCCGTCGCGACCACCGATACTCCGCATCTCCGCGTGTCCGCCGCGAAGAACAAGGGCCTCGATGCAAAGAATGACCAGCAGTCGGTTCGAATTCCACCGCCAGAGTCGTCTCTAGTTGAGGATCAATTCTTTTGGACATATACGGAAGAGCCTCACCGTTCAAGACGGCAAGCGATTATCAAGGCCCATCCAGAGGTGCGTTCAACATCTTTCACCGCTCCATCTCATGCACCGCTAATCTCACGGGTTCGCTATATCAGGTAACCAAGCTCTGCGGTCCCGAACCTCTCACCAAATACGTCGTGTTCGGTGTTGTCTCCCTCCAGATATGCTGTGCGTATCTACTCCGGGACACCTCGATGCTCTCCTGGCGGTTCCTTGCAACCGCATACTTGATCGGAGCAACCGCCAACCAGAACCTCTTCCTCGCCATCCATGAAATTTCTCATAACCTGGCCTTCCGGTCTCCAATGGGCAATCGCCTGCTGGCGATTTTTGCCAATCTCCCTATTGGGCTGCCTTACAGCGCCGCGTTCCGAGTATGTCTTGTGCAGGGTATAACCGCCAGAAGCCACTAGTCACTGACAATATGAAAACAAGCCCTACCACCTAACGCATCATAAGTCCCTCGGCGTCACAGGCCTCGATACAGATCTTCCAACTGCGGTTGAAGCCTTCCTCCTTGACTCCCTCCTCGGCAAGGCCTTCTTCTGCACTTTCCAGATCCTCTTCTACGCCGTCCGGCCTATGTTCATCTACAGCCCGCCCTTCACCTACATCCACGCTCTGAACCTTGCCGTCCAACTCTCCTTCGACTACGCCCTCACCAAATTCTGCGGCGGTTCACTACAGCCCTTCTTCTACCTCATCCTCAGCTCGTTCCTCGCCGGCTCGCTCCATCCATGCGCAGGCCACTTCATCGCAGAACATTACTTCTTCTCCAAGGTCGACCACGGAACGGAGTCTATCACAGTGCAGAAGACGAAATCCACCGAAAAGAAACAGTCCCACCCCTTGGATAACCTCCCTCCCCCCGAAACATACTCCTACTACGGACCACTCAACATCCTGACGTACAACGTAGGTCTGCATAATGAACATCACGATTTCCCCGCCATCCCTTGGACAAGATTACATGCGCTTCATCGCATCGCGAGCGAGTTCTACGAGCCGCTACCTTGTCATCGTTCCTGGGTCTGGGTTATCTGGACGTTCATTCTAGACAAGAATGTCGGGATGTGGTGTCGGGTCAAGAGAGCCCAGGGGGGCCGGATTGTCGGTGGTGGCGGGAAGTCCGGACGTAGCGGAGAGACTATCTCGGCTGAGTCGGCTGGGCCGGAGGAGAATGAAGATGGGTGGAAGGAGAGTGAACTTCAAAATTGATTTGTATATGTACTATCGCTGCTTTTACTAACTGGGTTATGGATACTGTTGATGATTATAGAATAGAGATGATATCCACGGTCCTGGTGTCGGGTAGACTAAACCATGTGTAATTATTCAGTAAATGGGTGTTACTAGGCGTCTGATGTTGTTTACTTGAATCTTTAATTTCGAATAAAGCGGCCGTAGAAATACATGGTTAGAAGTGAAAGGGAGTACACAAGAGTCATATTGGCCTGGCGCATTAACTGCGGGCAAGCGTTTGGTGTCTGTTTTGACTAAAGCAATATTAACAATACTTGACAAGGTTGGGGCTTCAACAAGGCAAGTAGAAATTATTAAAACATGATACAAAATAGGAGTATTCGTATGATTCGAAATTGTTTTTTAATATTTGTTTCTATTGCTGTTCTGTGCGTCCATGTTGGTCGTCATGATAGAATATAAGAAATCGAAGAAAGTAATAGAGGAACAATAGAAAAGAAAAAAGGCGGAAAGAAAGGAAGATCAAAGAGTAAGGGAACGGGAACGGGAACGGGAAAAGGAAAAGTACAAGGGGAAAAAAAAAAAAAAAAAAAAGTAGAAACGAAAACGCAGACAAGAGGTATGAATAAGGCAACAGCGGTGTAGAGTGCAACTGGGGAAATAACGATATAAGGGGGTGTTGAGGCTAGGAACGATGCCACGGAAGCAACTCAAAGGGAATACAGTTCATCTGTAACAAAATAATTGAAACATGGGGGGTAAAAGTGGAATTAGTAAGAAAAGAAAAGATAAAGAGGGAAAGATCGGCGACTAGAAGAAAAAGTACGCAATCAAGAAACTTAGCAGGCACAAACCAGCCACCATTTGCACCGGCACTCCGGACTCGACAGATTGAGCGTGCTGTTGTTGTAACGCCGGCGCAGCTGGCTTTTCGGTCTCGCCGCCGATCTTCCTTTGCCTCAAGCCCTGGTCTGCCAACCTGTCTTTCAGTTTCTGGATCTGCGCCTTAGCCTCGGCAAGTTGTGCACTTAGGTCTTCACCCGAGGTTGGAATAGCGCTTGCAATGGTTGCCTTTGCAGAGGAGGCCTTGGATTCATTCGTCTGTGGGGTAGCGATGTCTCGCTTATCACTGAAATCTGGCGGTGGGATTGGTGACGTGTCGTTGGCGACTTTGCTGGCAGCTCCTACAGCAGGGGTCTGGAAGTTGGCAGCGGGAGAAGTATAGGCAGGGGGTTCGTCATCCGGCACATTCTAAATAAACGATTAGTCCTGGGGAGACCTATGCGAAAGGCTGGGCGATGATGTGAAACGTACAACACCGTTCGTCTCTTTCTGCTCGGTGGCTGGGGAGTCTTCGGCGGATAACCAGTTCACGCGGATCTTGCGCTCCTGGATTGAAGCCTTGGAAGCCTTTTCAAACTATGAGACCGTTAGGATATTGATCCGTAAATATCGATCAAGAGAGGCGTACGATAGAAGTGACGTTCGCAAACTCCATATCACGAGTTACCGCGACAGTTTGGACGAGGAACTTGTCCTTGCATTTGGCATCCGGGGCAGGCTCCTCTTTCATGGCCTGTAGTAACACTTTTATAAAGTTAGACATTATGAGGTCTCCGACATCGTAGGGTTGATTTCCGAACCCACCTTGGACATCGACGCTCTTTCCAGGTTCTATCCGTCCCGAGTTGGGGCGAACACAGTAGCTGATCCATGTTAGTAAACACCACGATCACTATAGTCAGAGATGAAGTAGGGAAGAGAGCGACTGCGTACTGTTTCGGGGCGGTCGTTTTAACCTAGTACCGAGCAACTCTTAGTGTGCGATCGAGATCTCAGGGGAGTGTCCTTCCGCATACCTTGAAGACAACAGGCTCCTGGTTTTCATTATTGAGATGTAGGACCTGGCAGACTTCACGATTGAAGGGGCCTGCGATCAAATTGTTTAGCCCGGAGTCAATGATGAATGAGCCCAATCCCGAAGGGTATACTCACGCTTGAAGGCCAACTCGGGCGGCTCGAGAATGATAGACATTTTGGGGGCACAAGACACGAGTGCGCAGGCAAACACAAGGAGGGTTAGGACTAATGAATGGTGCCGAGCAACGGAGAATGAATGTACTTCTGCGTGGTAGAGCAGCCGATGAGGTCAAGACGGCTGGACAACAGATGACTTAGGAGGCTGAGAGATGACCAATGTAGTTAGTCTGGTCAGGTAGGAAGTAGTACGATGGTGATGCTGCTGGTTTAATATTCAGGCGCAATACTCGACTTGTCGCAACGACGCCAATTGGCCCCCGACCGCGCTGACTCAGCCAACCCGCGGGTAGAAGTCAGGTGATGTCATCACGGACTATTTATCCTCTTTTTTCCCCTCGTCTCCGAGATAAGTACAGTACTCTCCTATGGATCTATGAACGTCTGGCATTCTGGAGTGCGTTTCTCCTCTATCTCCGTGGTTGTTATGGACCACGTGCTTTACCGACAGTTGAAGCAATTGCAAGAGGGGAATCATCCGACTCCCCTTTTTCTTTTGTCTTTCTCGAAAGTCTGGCCCTATCCCGCGGGATCCACTCCTTCACATCCTCGGACCCTAAAAATATGACCCAAATCTTTCTAGTTGGTAGTCGATACATGTGACGGATGTTTTGCATAGATTGTGATCTGCTCCAGATTACTCCGCTGTCTGCGTCTGGTCAAAGCGTACTAGTCACTATGCTTACTAGGGAAGCCATAGCGAGTTCCCTTAGGCATTACTCAACGTTCTAGTTGTCTACGTCTGTTGACTGACCGCTCGTCAGCATTGTATCTCCGAAGAATGGGATGTCAAGAAGTTTTCTATGAAGTCAGACACCGGCTCCAAGATATGATGCTGGGACTCACCGCTACTAGAATGCTTAGTACTCTTTTTTGACATTGAGTTTGATATTCTATAGATGCTGAGATTAAACTCTTTGGAACGTGACGGATTCCCCACTATATGTGGACAGCCATACCTGTTACTCTTGAGTTAATCTTCGATACGAGAAGGACATACCCCTGTTAGTCGTAGCAATGCCTAATTTGCCAGCCTTGTAGATTGGGTTCTGCTTCATAAGAGCCTCTAGGTTTTTAATGGTCTCGACTAGTACACCACAGCTGTATTCTGCCTTGACGATATCCTCGTATGGTGATGGTGATGAGTTCCTTTAGTACCAAAAACGGTAGTTATGTCGAACGGCCATGGTAAAGTGTAAACTAATATCGATTGGTTTGATGTGTTAAGAAGATATTCATCATATAGGTGGTCAACAATGGTATTGTGGTATGTTATGTATGTACGTACATACAGTACCGTATCAAAGGTGATTAATAACAGTCAAGCGGGTTCCGATAAGTACGTCACT
The DNA here is from genome assembly GCF_009193585.1 of Aspergillus caelatus. Classification (NCBI taxonomy): domain Eukaryota; kingdom Fungi; phylum Ascomycota; class Eurotiomycetes; order Eurotiales; family Aspergillaceae; genus Aspergillus; species Aspergillus caelatus. The sequence continues at coordinate 115,884 of NW_022475344.1, read as the reverse complement.
TGAACACCTTTCTTTACTATTGTGTACAGCATCAACACCAAACTTCAATTTGATAGCTCTCAAAAAAAAAAAAAAAACGACATTATCCTTTATTTCTCTTGGGATACTGAGCATATCAAGTTGTCTAATTACACCCATACGTCGGCACACTACATAACGACTTCTCGTTAGTACCTTGTTCTGCCCCACTTCTTCTCCAACCGATCCCCATCCATACTCAATCCCACTTCGAATCTCTCTACACCTCTCTACACTTCTTGTCCCAACACTACCATGGCTCCCTCAGATTTGGACCAGCTCATTGAAATGGGCTTCGATAAGGAACGAGCCGAGTTGGCCGTTACCAAGGGCGGTGGCCGTAGGTGTTCCGCCATACTACCACTGGCTGTTCTCCGGGTATCCACTAACAACAAGCTTTTCTTCCTCAGTCCAGGGCGCTTTGGAATGGCTCGAAGCGAATCAAGACAAATCTTTGGAGGAGATAAAGACTGAGTCCAAGAATGATGATGAGGAAGAGGGCCCTCCGCTCCAACCAGGCGAGGAAGCCAGGAGCCTGGTCTGCAACGAATGTGGAAAGAAATTTCGAAGCCATGCGCAAGCAGAATTCCATGCCTCTAAGTCCCAGCATGTTGATTTCTCTGAATCTACAGAGGAACTCAAGCCTCTCACGGATGAGGAAAAGAAGGCGAGACTCGAAGATCTCAGACAGAAGCTGGCAGCGAAGCGATCAGTGCAGTCTGCGCAGGATAAGATTGACCAGAAGAGAAATGAAGTAAATGCGACACCCTTTACTACATTTGGAGGAGTGTCTACTAACCACTCTGCGATTAGGAAATTCGGCGAAAGAGCACGAAAGAATCCCAAGATGTGAAGGAGGAGCTCCAGAGGAAGCAAATGATGAAGGAAGCAGAGAAGAAGAAGCAGGAGAAGCTGGCAGATATCGAAGCGAAACGACGTGTCAAGGCGAAGATCGAGGCTGATAAAGAAGAGCGGCGACGGAAGGCTGAGCGGGAGCGCGCAGAACGAGCAGGTGTAGCACCTCCAGCTGAACCAGCTTCTGCTCCATTGGCCACAAGTTCGGGCCCTTCTACATCGAAGCCCGCATCTGCCTACACCGAAACTCGTCTGAGATTCCAAACCCCTAAGGGAAACATTCTGAAGACGCTTCCTGTCACGACCACGCTGTTCGAGGTTGCCGCGGCTCTCAAACAGGAAGATGGCATTGACGTGCAGAGTTTCTTGCAGACCTTCCCAAGAAAGGTGTTTGATTCTGAATACTATGGAGAGTCACTAAAGGACCTTGGCCTTACGCCCAGTGCAAGCCTCGTAGTCCAGTGAGTGGCTCTTGTTGGAGGTCTCGGCCACGGACAGGGATAAACATTTATCGAGCATAGTATTAGCAAGAAGAACATTGATACCACGAGAAAATCTATCTAACCAACTATAGCCAAGATTGTGTTAGTTCTGCTGGGTCTGGTCCCCGACAAGAGTTCCTACATATAGAATCACGTGATATCGCGACTGTCGGATTCCGTCACGCGTCGAGCTACACAGTTGACCTCTGCCTGTCTTCATTACCCGCCTCTGTGTACACCACACGTATCGGTGTATTCCAATGATACTCTTTCTTAAATAGTGTAACATTTATATATGCTTTAATGATGCCCGCGTGAGCCACCCCAGTGTGCTACGTTACCGCTGCTGTTAACCCCGATCCAAGCTAACGCGTCTTAGTGTTGGCGACCAACACCGAGGCAATCCGACATGCATCATGATGCCCAACACGGCCGACACTACATCAGTAAATCCCTTTGAGGAACGTCCTCGCCGCATGAATGAATATACAGCACGGGAGATCGCCACACTGCAAGCACGGCTCGATAAGAAATTAGGCCCTGAATACATCTCCTCCAGGCCAGGCGCCGCGGGACAGAGAGTCCATTATCTGGCTGCAGACAAATGCATTAACCTTGCCAATGAGGTCTTTGGTTTCAATGGGTGGTCGAGTTCGATACAACAAATTCAGATCGATTTCGTATGTTCTATTGCTAAGAGCATATCTATGTTGCTTGTGTCCGAGATCGGACAGCTGATAAAACCCTTGTTGTAACAGGTTGATGAGAGCCCAAATACAGGAAAGATTAGTTTGGGGCTGTCGGTTGTAGTGAGGGTGACTCTGAAAGATGGGACGTACCATGAGGTATACTCATTTTTGTGAATGATATGTCCCCGATGTGTCTAAACGCTAACCACCTTGAATAACGTTAGGATATCGGGTACGGCCACATTGAGAACTGTAAAGGGAAAGCTGCGGCCTTCGAAAAAGCAAAGAAAGAAGGAACTACAGATGCTTTAAAGCGTACACTGAGGAACTTCGGCAATGTGCTGGGCAATTGCATTTATGACAAGGATTACGTATCGAAAGTGACGAAAGTGAAGACAGCGCCTGTATGTGTTTCTATAGTTTATGGATCGACTAGGCCCAAGTACTAACATGCTCTCAGGCGAGATGGGATGTGGACGACCTTCACCGACATCCTGATTTCGCACCCATCAAGAAAGAACCAGCTCAGCAGAAGCCGATACAGGAGGATGATGATCTTCCCCCCCGCCCGACTGATGCGGGAAAGAACAGCAGTAACTTAGCCGATAATGCCTTTGATGCTGATGGAGAGTTTGGAAGTACGCAACGATAAATCAAGCAAACAACATTGGTATACATTTCGCTAACGATCGCAGGTGACCTATTTGACGAAGCGGACTTTGGAGTAGCCGCAACTGGAAACCCAGATGAAATAGTAATAGGCCCAGATACCCAGAGATTTCAGCAGCCACCGACACCTATGAACCGTCAAAATGGCCCAGCCCCGTACAGGGGCCCCCAACAGCATAACCCCTTAGCCGCAGCAAGACCCAATCCCGCCATTGTCACACCATCCAAACCAGAAAGACCGCTAAACCAGGCAGCTGCCTCTAGACAGATACCACCTCCTGCTCTGAATGGCAGACCAAACCCTGCCCCACCCGCTCAAAACCCGCAACACAACCTTCCAAGTGGAAGAATACTACCAGATCAACCAAAAGCTAACCAGGACATTGCCATGCCCAGCGCAGGTGGTCAGGTGCCCATTAAACGGGAACAAGTTCCTAATCCCCACGATCCCAGATCCAAGGACCTGCTCCCACCTGGAAGCTCACCGATGCCATCCGCTTCATTCTTCTCAGCCCGAGCAGTCGATCTCCTACGTGACAACCCACAAGCTAACGCTGCCCCGGTGTTCGACCCCCACGCAGAAAGCCCATCCATCCGCAAGACAGCGGGCGTCGACCACAGTAAGAGTGTCCCGATTTCCAAACCTATGCTTGCCGGCGTATCCCCCGCCGCCAACAACACCCGTGACTTTGTCAACCCATCTCAAGATATGCATCGGAAAATTGGCGCCCCCAGCGGAATCGGCAGTCCCATGAATCGAGGGCAAACAACCTCATCTTACCGCCCGTTAACAAGACCGAACATCGACCCCAGGAATGCTGCGAATGCTGCAGCTGCAAACCGGGGCGTCGGGCCACAGAATCTAAACGGGAAACGACCTCCTCTGAGTGACGTGACTAATGCATCCACTTTGGGCGGCAGCGGGCCTGCTCCCACTGGTGGTGCGATGGACCCTAAGAGGCCGAAGGTTAACGAGGGACCTCTACCACAGCAACAGCAACAGCAACAGCAACAGCAATAGGACACTTATCGGATTCAGTATAGTTTCAGGGTAACATGAATAGAGTAGCCATGGTAACGCGGAGATCCCCCAGGCATTACATCGTTAGAGACCATCTCATCGGTAGTTCAAACATATGGCGTTCAGGATTGGGAAACGGATAATGGAGCTCCGGGTTCAAATGTTATGAATGTTCTTGATGAATGTTATTTTGTTATATTCTCTGCACCCTAGCTGAAAGCAATCAAGCCGTGTCTCCTTAGACAAGTATGTGGCTGAGATGTCTACGGGAACCACCCATCTCATACTATACGTAGTCTGTCAAAAAGCCATGAGCATGACGTTGTCTGGAGTATCTGTAGGAGCTTTAAACGATAAAAAGAGAATATCAAGGAAACAAAAAAGCATATGCCTTGAGTGCCAGCTGGTAGGGACATTCCATTGGTCATCATCAATTATTCAATATCTATTGTTTTTCTCAAACAGACATTGTTTTAACGGCAGACTGAGAGTTTAGAGCTTGCCCAGAAGAAAGAACCAGTTGAGTACAGCTGAGAAGCTTTTTGGGTGTTACGATGCCCCAGATAAGCCTGTACTTCAATGAATTTATCGAACGACCACTAGCCCTCATGATGAATATGCAAAGGGCGGCTCTCAGAATCCGAAATACTATACATAAAATTGCTCCCAGAGTGTACAGAGGAACAACAATGCTGTAGGCAAAGGAAAGAAAAGAAAAGACATTTTTAGATAGCGGAGAGAAAGGAGTCATGGGGCAAGGGGAAGATCCCAGGTCACGTAAACGCTACCTTGAATAACAGGAGAATCGCGTACGTGGAGCCAACGAGTTAGACAGGAGGCAAAGTCTTTTTCAGAGAAGCAAGCCGACCTTGGGCTAAAGTATACTTACTCCAAGCAACTCAGATCGCTGGTCATTCCCCGAAAGATCTTCATCTCAACGGATGGGCTTGCTTTCCTCACGAGCCGCATGGATCGAAGCTTGAAGGCCACCCAAGGCTTGCCCACCCGATCGAGTTGCTGGGGTTTTATTCTCCTTTGGCGCGTGTATTGACTGCTGCAACTGATCTTCAGGTGCACCGGGTTTTCGGGCAGCCTTGTTTGCTGGCCCTGCATGTAGAAGTGTCTGTTGAGTATCGCCAAGAGGGTGGAGTGAATCTAGAGCAGGGTCCTCGAGCCCTCCAAACCCCGGGATTTTCAAACTTGGCAGCACTGTTCGTTTTCTCGGGATACTGAACTTGATTTGAGTGCTGCTTGACTCTAAAAGGCCGCAATCTCAGTAGCTGCTGCCATATATCAAGAATGAGGAAAGGAAGTTGCCATACCGCTCACTTGACGTCTACCAGGGAGTACGTGATCACCGAATATGTGAGTCTCCTTGGGCTGTACTGCAGCCTGAGGTTCATGCCGACCTGGTAGCAGGTGGTTGCCAATTATATGGCCTGGATGTACCGCGAATGACACGGATTTGGCTCGTGCTCGAGTGGGGGTGGGTGGCATATCGGGTCTACTTGGAACGAACGGGGCTGCCGTCACATTAAGGCGGCTTAGTAGACTAGGACTGTCTCGATTTTTTGAGACAGACAAAGCGCCCCCTCCATCAGTAGTGCTTTCAGCTGAAGGTCCTAAGGGTGCTAGAATTAGCGTAGGTATGCGCTGAAAACTCTGGAGTTTTGCCTCGAGCTCGGCTTTGCATTCCTCCAAGCTTTCACGATGCTTGTCCGAAAGTGAGGTTGACGCCATTAGCTTACAGAGCATTTCTATATCACGCTGGAATTTGTCACAAGGTCCATCTTCATCAGCTTGATTTATAGCCGAGCTTTTCCCGTCGAAGATTGTACTTTTTGAGGGATCCTCACATTCAAACCTCTGGAAAATAGGGGACGATGTGCTTCCAAGGGTATTTGTTAATCTCTGCATAAATTCTAGACCCTCCAGCTCTTGGAGTGAAGGGCTCATTATCAAGTTGTTATCGCTCACAGATGAGTCCTTGGTGAGTGGTGTACTGCTCAAATCAAGAAGAACTTCCGAGGAAATTCTATTGAGGACGGATTCCGAAACCGACTGATCCTTGCTTGCAGTTGTGGAGATACCGTTAGTAGATTCTGAATCTTGATTAGGAATATCACTGGTGATTTGATTAGCAGTGACTTGGGCAGTGCTCGGCTGGGGCGTTCGATTTTCTTGGGGTGCTATAGTCACTAATGCTGGCTCATCATGACTGGCCTCAGATTTAGTGTTTGGTAGAGGGGGGTTTTGTGTGGTGCTGGGTTGTGCCGTTCGGCTTTCGCAAGGTGAGACCGTTGCAGGAGTACTATGGAGATTAGATTCATTCTGGGCAGCAGCAGATGTGGCCTCTGAGACCCTCTGGAGCAATTTTCTGGCTTCTGCTAGAAAAGACTCAGGAGGGCTAAGAAGCTTTGGTAGGCCGTCCCTGCTGATTGATGTCAGAAAGAGGAAACTAAACCTAGCCTATGACTTACATTGGTCGTCTAGTTTTGACAACGGCTAGCATTTGACTCCTATTGTCATCTAATCGTGGACAATGGTTAGTTGCGTTGTGTATAACTGTGCGAGTAACTGCTTACTTCCTCTGTTCCCCCCAAACTGATACGGTGGCTTATTCTGAGCCTGTTTCTCGTAGCCTTTCCCGTAAGAATCACTGTTGTTTATTTCTAGAGCCGGGTCTAGTGAAGTCTTGCGGGCGCCAGAAGCTTGAATTACGCGACGCCCTGGCTTAGAAGCAGAAGCGCGATTGGAAGTGCTGGACGGGATTCTTCGCAGGATTAGCTTTATCCATCAAATGTATAATTTAATTGAATTATACCTGCCAGATACGACTCTCACATCGCCACGGCCTCTCGTGCCAGCTATGCCTCCACCTCGACCTCGCGATCTAGATCTAGAACCCCTAGTAGACGCCGAGAGTGAAGCTTCTGATAGCTGAGGGTAGCCGTCCGTCGTCTTTAAAGACCTGCCACTGTCATAGCTGCCAGATCCGTGCAAAGCGGCTCTCAGTTGAAGACGGTGACTTTGGCCATTTAGGAGCTCATCGAGACTCTCAACGTCCACGGTATCACCTATCTTTTTGAACACATCTTTCATTTTATTAGCAATAGTGATGCTAGGTGCCTGGGTGTGTGGCAATACGGTCACTTACTCTTCCATTCGGTGAGCTGTTGCCGATTCTGCTCAGCTAAACGCTGAGCCTCCGTCCCCGGCTGATTTGATAGCCGGGTGGCTTCGATATCTTCTAAAGGGGCCCTTTTTACCTTCCTGCTATCTGTGGTAGAGATGTGTTCCCGCCTGGCGGATCCCAGATCTTCCTGTTGTTGATAAATGAGATGAGTATGGATGATATGGCCACTGCACAAACACAGGGATTCAGAGAGAAACTTACCATCTGGAGCCGGCTTAGCCGCTCTGCCTTCTCGGAATCCATCTTTCATTGATCAGGTACTGACAACGCAAGCAAGAAAGTGATACAATATGTAAACAGATGTAGATACAGATACAGGATATGAAGAAAATTAGGGGCAATGGAATCCTCAGTGAATGAATTCAGGAAGAAGAGCTGAAAGGAAAAAGCAAGAAGTGAATGTATGCGATAGTAGACAGTGTTATCCCCGCTTGAAAAGGAAAGAGACATACAACAAAGAGCCCCACAAGCATGTATAGGTATACAAACAAGAGAAAGTGAGAGTGAGGAGTGAGATGGTGAAGAGGAACAGAGAAGGGTTGTTGTTGGGGGGACAGAGAAAAGTTGAATCCCATGTTTTGAGCTACTGACAAAGTTGGATGCAAACGCAGAGTGAAACGGGAAAGAGTGAAGTCCCGTGAAGCGAAACACATACAAACTGTTTGTTTTGGACAACATATTCTTTGTTACAACGCATATAGTTTGCTTTCCCTAGGACAAGTCCTGAACGTAAAAGCACACCGTATATGCTGAATGCTGAAAATTTCTATTTACACCAGCCCAAAGAAGGGTATGAGCAGAAAAGTATTATATTCTGGAGGGCAGACCTAGAATAAGCATGGGAAGATGGGCTTGGTAGTGGCCTGGCTAAGCACTGCAAGTACCTACACCACCCTCATCTATGATGGTAGTATTCCAGAATCAGTATCTCATTTCAAAAGGTCTTACTTTAGATTTTATCAACTTACTCCTGATCATTTTCGCAATTGCTTGCAGTAGACTAACACCCATGACGGTTATCCCAAAGACAATACACAAATATGCGGGTATCTTGGCCTTTCGAGAGGCATTGCTTAACTTGATATAGCACAGAGGAGGAAAGATGTATGCAAGAGCGGCGGCACTTGTTGCCCCGATGAGTTCGAATACCGCTCCAAGGTCACAGGTAATCAAAGCCATGGCCATAGCTGACACAACCAGTGCCGACGTGAAAATTATGTGCCGATTCATGTTGAAGGGCTCATCAGAAAAGTAATAAGTTGTCATGACTTCACGGCATACAAAAGCCTCCAATGGCAAAGTCGTGAGCATGTTCAAGCCAAGGCAACTTCTAAGGTCAGCTTGTCTGTAGATTTGCTAGGTTTATGTAGTGTTATACTTACAATCGTGCTATATTGACCATGATATTATCAGATGGGAAGTTATTGAGCACGTTTCCTTGAGTTTGGGAGCCAAAGAAAAGAAAGCCCGAAATGCCCATAGTCAGACACATCACGAGTGACACTCCGGTGGAGTAATGTGTCACCCTTGCAAAGCGATCCAAAGTTGGCTTCTTCAGAGAGCCATATATTAGGAGGCTGTTGTGGTCTTTGGTACAGTCAGTTTTTAAGCGGGATTCGACAGACTTATAATTACATACGGCAGACAAATGCTATGTACAATTAGTAAACCGAGGTTGATGCTCCAGACATTATACGCAGTTCGAGACCTACCGAAAGATATCACTCCAACAGCCTGGAAAAAGCCGGAGTTAACAAACAACAGGTTTTTCACCTCCCCCCGAGATTCCGAGGGGACGCGGAAACCCTGCGTTAGCACAGCGACCAGAATGACCACCATACTCAGTAACGCTAAAGTAGACGCTTTGGCCAGCTGTATGATCGTCAGGTTTAGTGATTGCAACTCTGAGAAGAACATACCTTGGCAATATCCCGATATAGAGACAATGGGTAAGAAATACCCAGAACAAGAAGGACTATTACTGCTCGTCTGTCGGTAAGAAGCCAGAGAAATGACATATCTCGGAGTGAAGGGAACAATGAGCTGAGTACGTGCGGTATGGTATCGCCAACAATGATACAGAATGCGATCATGCCGCCGAAAGCAAAGGCCCACTGAGCGATGGATATAGCAATTAGGCCGCTTTTCCCGAAGCAGTGCTGCATAGTTGCCTGGTATGAATCCGCGCCGCTCAATTTGGAGTTGATCACTATCAATCGAATGGTCCAGTCCACTGCGACTGTAAGTGCAACCAAGAGTATTATACCCATCAGCATTCCTGCCTGCCGCAGTGCATAAGGCTGCCCGATGATGCCAGCTCCTATGATACTGTTCGCCATATTCATAAAAGCCATTCGCATTCCACTTCTCGGCCTTGCATTCTCAAGGTGCTCTTCGGGGAAAAAGTCTTCGGATGTTGCAAGGGTGACACTCGGGGCTTCTATATCTGTCAGAAGAGGGATGGTCTGCCCTGTGGCACTCCTTCCTGACCGAGTATTGTCCCCGCGGGCGTAGTCTTCCTCCTCTAGCCAAGAGTCTTCCGAGTGTCGAGGATAGCCATTCGATCGATGCTCGTCTTCTGTGTCGTCGTCAAGGTCAAACCGAACGCGATTCATGGTGCGAGGAGTCCGACGTTGGCCTCCGGCCACCGGCTGAGCGAACGAGGATTGCCGCTGGTGCTGCGTTTCATCGGACAAGGTGGAAGGAGAGATCGGGGAATGGGGAGTTGTATCAAAAGGGGCTACAGCATCGCGCCCCTCACTGGGAGACCCTGGAAGTAAGGACTGAGACTCCAGCCTGTCAATTCCATTCTGGCCAACCAGGAGCAGGTCTTGAGCTTCATCTCTGGGCATTGCTGCTTGCGAGACTTCTTGTCATCATATATTCACATGGATGATGCTTTGGGACAGGTAATCATGCGAGCTTCACGTGAGATCCTTATCGATAAGCAACGTTACTTAGCGCCACTTATTTATAGCCACCATCCAATCAGCGTGATCTCCCAAGGGTCAATAGACCGTCAATAGACAATAGGACTAAGTTAGGATTATTCAATTATTTCCTGCGTCTACAAATTATATTGCTATTCCGCTCGAATTTGGTAGAAATAGTCTTACAGGGATAGGTAGTGTTTCCCTCCTACTACTAATTTTTTTTTTCTTGTATTCTTGTTTCCTGATGTTTTTCCTTGGGGAATATAACAAATTACCGGCATAACATTTATTAAGTGCCGTTGAAGTATAGTTCAAGCTAGTAGATCCCGCCAAACAGACTACGCAGACTTTATTTATACTATTTGCATTACTATCATGTCAAGTGTTTCCGCCTTAGGAACCCAGTACTCGTAGTAACCCGCACGCTTATACTTTCAGTAACGCCTGGCCGACGACGCGGGCAACAGACCACACCATAAGGGGGCGTCTAAAATGGCGTACACGGTCGACTTGGGGTCGGATACTTTCTATTCAACCAAACTTGATTTAGATCTTACCCTGCATACTTCAGTGGAGATACTTGGCCCAGCGGGTGCTACAGGACTGCGATCCGCTGAAAATCTCAATAACGCACTCTATTCTGGTACAATATGGGTAGACCAACTGCCTGAGCTCAGACTGAATATTCATGTCAGCACCGAATCGGACTTTAGCCGTTCATTGTCAGTCTTTACCTCTCAAATGGGGGACGCGCTATGCAACTCTCAGGTATTCCCAGAGAAAGGCTCGATGCGACGAGCGAATATTCGTCTAACAACCTACATAGTGCTGGTTGGAACTAGGTCTTGGGATTCTTTTCAAAAGTTGTGACCATTGGACCGAAAAGACCATTACGACTTTTTGTTTATCTTTCGGATTGCGCAGAAGGCCTACAGGGTCTGTAACAGCCGAAACATCAAAGCGACCAGCCCTGGTCAAGTCCCTCGCCAATGCAGTCCCTCCTTTATATACTCCAGCTTTCCATATATCTGCGCTTGATATCTCGATGATATATAGTCGCCGCTATCAACCCCTGCAATATATATCTCCATCTATAGCGCCTGGGAATAGCGGAGTCATGCCGCGCTTGGAAAGTCCTTATCGCGTCGACGAAGTTGTTGGATATTCTCAAGGTTCTTCTGCCCCTGCAAGTATTCTACTGGCCAACGACACCTGCCAAGTCTCGGAGTTCGTATCCTTGTTCAACATCGGATTCAGCACACTCGTGCGCGACAACCCACCCAGGATATACAAATATCCAATGCCGAAGAAGAGCAAGTTACGGTCTCTTTCTCGAATTGCTCCTTCAGTATTCAGTCTTAGATACCGCGAAGTGAGCAACTGAAGATCTCCAAGTACTCACCCATATAGATCTGACTCAATACATTGGTAGGCCATGAATGAACGATCGCAACTGATACCCCTGATTGCCAAATCCATGTGTTCTATCTTAAAGTCTACACGAAATAAATCACTACAAGACAAAGCTGCTGCCCTTGAGGTATCACAACGCCATCGGCTTGAGGGCTTATCTACCGTGCCTGATGTAATGGACCTGAAAACCATAATAATGACGTCCCTTTGGTGCATCGCCCAGAAGAGACTCTATAAGCCCGAAGCTTCGCAAAAGCTAAGCCCATTCTGGCCTACGCCTAGGCCCTGCAACGTGTCTCCACTTCAGGGAGACAACGCAACCAAAGAATACATCGAGGAGAACATCCAATTCCACGACGACTGGGACATCGACGAAACAGAAACATCAGACTTCTATCTAGGCACCAATGGAGATATCGAATCATACAGACCAGATGAAATAAGCAGTTTGTTGTCGCATGGAGAGAATACATCGGTTTACTCTGATATAGTGGAAAGTCAGAATAGCCAATTTGATTGCTTGGAGTATAGCCATACAACTCCAAATTCCTCCTGGGAAACCGATCGCGGCAGGCAATGTGTATCAGCCGGAACCTCATTATACGTAGATCCGCCAAGCGATGAAATGCTTGCGTGGGATCAATTCGATGGCTACGTATCATCATGTATATCCTCTGTCATTGAAGTAGAGGGACCTTATGGTATAGAGAGTGATGATATGTTGTGCAACCAGTTGTGAAGATATCCTAGCTTTGATCTGATAGTATAATGTTTATCTTATTATACGGAGAGTCTACGCGAGCTACTATAGGCTGTAGAAGAGAGCCAAAGATAGAAGTTAAAGAGACAAGGAAGCAAAGTAGTGAGTATTTACAAATATGTGCTATTTATATACTAGAAGGGAAAAAGTAAGAAAGCAATCAGCGACCCGAAAACCGTTAGCTGATGATCCACATGTCAGCAACCTGTGTATACGGTGGACATGTCCACTTCATGTAGTACGCATGGCACTTCCTAGCTCAAACATCTAATGGTCATGGTGAAACACACGTAGCATTAGAAAGCAATAAAAAATGCCATGGATGTGCGAAAAAAACAAGTCCAGCATAGAAAAATGAATGGCAGGGGGTTGACCGACAAGTATCAAGTGGGTGGGACATCAGATATAGCAAATATAAAGCAATTGCTCTATTAAGGCACAATAACCCTCAAAACTTGCGCTCTTTAATCCATGTAAATGCATTGATCTTTGTAAAAATCCCGTAAATCTCTTTCTCGAGGTAGCAAGTTGTCGTGAGTCGTGATGGTTAACTGGTTCGGGCAACTGAGATGCCCGTCAAAATGTGGAACGCAGCGCATGGGGCTCTGGATTTCTGTGGTTACCTGTGGGTTTCCACATTTTGACACCAGAATCCTTGGCCACCTGGTTGAGTTTGGTTGCGTCGAACGCTTCGATAAACCTTTCGTCCAGAGCTCTAGATTTTGGCCAGGAGTAACTTAAATATTCGTCAAGAACATCGCGCAAATTCCAACCTTGAACCTTTCGGAAGCAGGCCACTACGCAGCCAGTGCGATGCTATAAATGATCAATAATGCAGATACATAACGCAGAAAAAAAAACCAACCTCCACATACCTTTCCCTTGTTGCAATGAATAAGAATCGGATGATTGGCCTTGTTGAGGAGAATTTCAAGGATACCATTGATTACATGATCAGGGGTCTTCTCTTCGGGATCCTTGTTTGCTTGGACGATAACGCGAAAGTGCGCGATCCCATTCTCGCGAAGAAAACTCATATGACTCACACCGTACGGTTCTTCGACGAGAGTGCTACGTAGCATGTTAACACATAGCCCACGCGACGTATGAAAATGCCACTGACATTATAGTCTTTAGACCCAGGTTCTCGAGCGCGGGAAGATTCCAAGGGCTGGGAAACGCGCTGCGATAGATTCCTTCCACAACCTCCCCAAAGTTCGGGGGTAACTCAGAGTACATTGACTCGGATTCTGCCAATGAAGCTTTAAGATGTGCTCTTTCTGTCACAAAACCTGACGTACGTCAGCTTGAAAGCAATACAGAAAGTGGATATCGATAGAGAACCCTCGTAGTTGAATCAGTAGGAAAATGCTCACCATTTTGACCGATAACAGAACTGCTGGAGGTTTTCTGCGCCAAGGGGATAACCATGGCCATGTTAGCCATGTTTATAGAATAACACGGCAGGTCGCTGTAAGCCCCGAGGGCCTTCGAATATAGAAGGGCCGATGTCCCCGGGCGGAGGAACCAGCACGCAAGGACAGTAAACAAGACCCTCTAGTGTTCCGACCGATTTTGAACAGAGGAAAGGCCTATTCTCAGCTTAGAAGGTGCTGAGAAGTCGTCCAGCTAAAAATGACGGGGTGGTCTATAAAACTTGAGAGAGACTTGAAGAAGTCTGTCTCGAGAGTTTCAGACAGACGAAAATTTTTGAGAGACAAACATTTTGACGAGTTTATAGTCGAAAGAGCTGTTAGGCTAGAACGAGCAAGGAACAAGGGAGTTTTTGAGAGAGCAATGCAACAGTCTAGGGGAGTGGAGAAAGAAACAAGACTGTTGCACTTTTGCAGCTTCGGGGCGGTGAGCTGATGGAAAAAAGAAGGAGCAGAAAAGTTGCTCTTGTAGACCTTTGCCGTCAGAGTTCACTACCAGGAAGCAACCGGCTTTTAAAAAAGGAACAAAAGAACTCCAGGTCTGCAAGAAAATAATACTGGGGGACTGATTTATTGATGGACAAAGCGGTATGACTATCCACTTCCGTGACGGGAAGCTTTAAGAACAAAGGGCGGCCGCAGGGTCTCTTGTGGTACTCCTAATTCCGAGGCAACGCCGTGAATTAGAGTGGTCATTAGTCTAAGTTTTTGTCCTTTTTCTTTTTCGCTTGTTTCGTGCTCAATAGGCGGCTCCAGGTCCAAATGCAGCCCTGAAAGCCCTCTTGAACCATGGTTGGGACCTTGTGTCTTTTCGGGGAGATCCGGGGATCCGTAAAGTAACGACAAATTCCAGACTCATCTATCTATGATCATCACAGCAAAGCAAGAATGGTTAGACTCTGGCAAGGGGATTCCGAAGTCCGGGTCTATCAAGCTATCAAGAAAAGTTCAAAAGTCAAGTTTGAGTAGAGCACTGTTTTTGGAAAAGATAAGGATCGTGCTACGATATTCCTTCTCCAAGCCCAAACATCCTAACTGAATTGTTCCAGGCACTAGAATGCGCAGGATTAGCAATCTATGGATGGGAGGCTATTCAATCCGGGGGAATACTCACGCTTCGCAAACTTCCTCAACAGTGATGCCCTTAACCATGGCAATGACGTGAGCGACATGGGCAATAGCAATAGGCTCGTTGCGACCCTTAACCATACAACCCTTTTGCCATTTCTCCTTTTTGACAGCCTTTGGTAGCGTCGGTGCACCTTCTAGGTATTTGGAGGATGCGTGAGACGGGCGGATTTCGCACTAGAAGAAAGCCCTGTCAACAATGAAGTCCAGACAAATGGTCGGAAACAAGTTGTTTGCTTACCCACGGGCCATCCGTTTCGATTTGAAGCCGTTCCAGAGGTATAGCTTTCACCACCTCCAGGTTCTCTTCCGTCTTTAAACTGCAACCGTTGACGCCAACGTCTAAACCAAGGGCCACCATACGTTGCATCTCCTCCATAGTACCCGTAAAACTGTGAACGAGACCCTTCTTGGGAAGCTTCTCGAGCCTGGGTGCCAGTAACCGCTCAAAGTCATCGCTAGCAGCTCGGGAATGGAGGAAGAGAGGGAGTTGTATCTCTACCGCGAGATCCAGCTGGGCTTCGAAATATTTCAATTGAGGTTCTTTTGCGCTCAGGAACAATCTATCATAATCGAGACCTACTTCACCGAACGCAACTGCGTATCCAGATTTTTTTGATTCAAGTGCAAGGGATCTCAGTTCGTCAAGCATTTTCGACGGACCGCCCGGAAATTCATCGAAGAGCTTCGCCTGACAGGGATGAACACCAACTGTGGCATAGCAAAATCCAGCTGTTCACGGGCTTGTCAGTTAGGGCCAAAAATTATTAGACTAGATGGGTTGCACAAGTTGGTGTAGAATATAAAGGGGAAAAAAAAAAGAAAAAAGGGAAAAGAAAACCTAAGGGAAGGAGAGAAAAGGGTATAGAAAGCAGTATTACTTACGATAACTCTGGGAAATTTCGATAGCACGCCGGGACTCTTCTACATCAGAACCCGTAACCATGAACTTTTCACAGCCTACTTCGCGAGCACGCTGGATGATGTCGTCCAAATCACTGTCATGGACCTGCCTTCCGTGGTACTCTCCCCTGAAAACAGGATCACTAAAATTGATCCCAATCTGGTTACACAAAGGTTTCCTCTTATCAGCACTTGAGACGTTGGTATAAGAAAGAGTAAGAAAACTCACGTCGACATATCTTAGGGGTTTACTGGTGTCACCCATCTTGGCTGCAGCTAAATATTTGGTTGACCCTGTAGAGAATGCTTTTCTGCTGAGAATAAAACAGCGAGAAAGTTGTGACACAAAAGGTTTACTGCAAGGTACTGTGTGTCAAGTGAGTTATAGGTACAGAAACCGACAATCTACTCAGCCTTGGCTGGGGCAGAACACTCGTAGATATTGGGCAGTGTTGAACATACCTGCACTATGCCGCTGGCAAGAACGAGGCAAGGAAAAAGCGGTGCAGGTTCCTTTGGATCTTACACAAATTGAGAAGGGTGTATTACTTTTCCCAAGTATCCTGGAAACGTTTTCTACGCCAAAAGCCACACGCATCTGAAAACAACGATACTCTTTTCCTGTTGCCCTCACAGCTTCTTTATTGAAATGGTCCCCGTTCCTATCATATCCGCGAGACAATTTCGGCGTTGGACCTCTTGGCAACAGCCCACCATCAGCCACATATGTGCTGCGCCTCCGTGGCTAGTGAGTATGCTGAGTCATTTGATCTTAGTGATGCGGAGAAGTGTCCGAATAATCAGAGACTGATCTCGGTGCTCCTCCGATTCTCTCGTTAATTCATTGTTCCTCATTGGATTCTGTTACCTTTCTGGTTACTACAGGGAACATCCATGGATATACCAACTCATTGCGACATGTTGTCTCCATAGGAGACTGACAGCGCATAATTCTATGCCATTTGTATGTACTGTACATGCTTAGGCTACAAGGGACTTTGTCTGCGCCAGTATACATACGGAAGCTGTATTCTGTGCTGAGAAGGTCGGGCTCTTCTAACCCGGGCGTTCGGGACGATGGCCGCTGTGGAGCCTTTCAATTGTTACGTTCTCCGCATTTCTGCGATAGTTCTGCGGAGGTACCCTGTTACCGCTGATTCTACACCATCGATAACAACGCATTCTATTTTTTACTCCGGCGCTTCCCCGTTTTATTGAGGCTCAGGCTGTATAAGTATAATACTTATATGCAAACATTGCGCAAAATGCGACTTCTGCCATCTGATCATTAAATCGTCCTCTTTTCTGACATTGTAAACGATCGTCAGCATTCATAGTTCAACCCACACATTCTTTCTAAAATGGCAGACAAGGCACTTCTGTCTGTTCGGCAAATCTCAGAGCACAATGCAGTGCAGAATTGTTGGATTGTTGTCGACAAACAAGTGTGGGATGTGACAGAATTCTTGGAAGAACATCCTGGAGGATCTTCGAGTGAGACATACTTCCATACTTAAACGCTACAGATATTAACACGGTCGCCTAAATTATGCAGTCATCCTGAAATACGCAGGTCGTGATGCCACCAAGGCTTATTCGGAAGTTCATGCTCCAAGCGTTTTGGCAGCGAACTTGCCCCAAGACAAGCATATGGGTGTGCTGGATGAGTCCACGATCGATGACGAATGGGTCAAGCAACCACCTACTGAGAATCCCAAAGTTGTCCATGATCATGAGAAGCCGCCATTGCATACCTTAATCAATTCGCACGATTTTGAGCTCGTGGCGTCAAAGACTGCCAGTAAGAAGACATGGGCGTTTTACTCCAGTGCCGCAACAGATCTTATCACCCGGGACGCCAATAAGTCTTGCTTCGACCGAATCTGGTTCCGGCCACGGGTGCTGAAGGATGTCCGATCTGTAGATACGAAGACTAAAATTCTTGGGGTCGACAGCAGTTTGCCATTATTTGTGAGTCCTGCAGCTATGGCGAAGCTCATTCATCCCGATGGCGAGTGCGCTATTGCTAGAGCTTGTGGGAACAAAGGAATTATGCAAGGAGTGAGCTCGTAAAACTCCCCTATGTGTTATTCTTCGTCTAACGAGCCTATCAGATCTCCAATAACTCCTCGTACACAATGGAAGAGCTTAGAGACACCGCACCTTCGGCGAGCTTCTTTTTCCAATTATATGTCAACCGAGATCGTGAAAAGTCAGCTGCGCTCCTTCGTCAATGCTCGGCAAATCCTAACGTGAAGGCCATCTTCGTGACGGTTGATGCGGCTTGGCCGGGTAAAAGAGAAGCAGACGAACGTGTCAAGGCCGATGAAGGCTTATCCGTACCAATGGCTCCATCCAAAGCGAAGAATGACAACAAAGGAGGTGGGCTGGGACGTGTGATGGCCGGTTTCATCGACCCTGGACTGACTTGGGAAGACTTGGTGTGGGTACGGCAGCATACACACCTTCCTGTTTGTCTAAAAGGCGTGATGTCTGCAGACGATGCCATGTTGGCTATGGAAGCCGGCCTCGACGGCATTTTACTTAGCAACCATGGAGGGCGGAACCTTGACACTAGCCCTCCATCGATCATTACGCTTCTTGAATTACAGAAGCGCTGTCCTGAAATCTTTGACAAGATGGAGATTTACGTGGATAGTGGGATTAGACGCGGGACCGACATCTTGAAGGCTATTTGTTTGGGCGCAACTGCAGTGGGCATGGGGCGTAGTATGCTATTCGCTACTAACTATGGTCAGGAGGGTGTTGAGCACTTGATAGAGAGTAAGTGATGAGTCTCGTCCCCTTTACACTTTGCCTCTAGTCATCGCTTACCATACCTTAGTCATTAAGGACGAGTTAGAAACAGCTATGCGCAACAACGGGATTACCACACTAGACGAAGCCGGCCCACATCTAGTCCACACAGCTGACATTGACCATCTGGTTCCCGAATCCCGCCAGCACCCATATGCACGAAAAGTTGCCAAAGGGCGACGTTCATTGCACCCCTCCAAGCTCTGAACAGCTGTGGAATACTCACAGAGCTGTATATACCCACTAAAAAACTATGAAAAGCTTATCTTCGAATGTTTCGATCAGCGCGGGCATATGATTGTTGGATTAGAATTTAATACGTTCATGTATTGGTCTCCTGCTGGCCTATGATATTCTTACTCGATCGCAGCCTGTAGGTTTGATAAGATGCAGATATACCCAAAGCGGCCCGTGTGTTAAGATAGCGTAGATAAGTGGCTATCAAGATCGTTAAAGTGTTTCAATAATTCAGTGGTGACATATCGAAAGGATGCGTGGGATGCGAAATACGGCACGTGGTAATAATTTACGCCATACATGTGCTTTACCTGGTTGAGCCTCCAGTCAGGGGCATTAAAGGCACAAGAAATAATGTGAGAGTAGCCGACCTGGTAGGAGGATGAGATACCCGTTATCGTGTTTATGTTGACCACATCACCGAAGACTGAAAGTGGAAGGTTACATACATAGTACAGGAAGGTGACTGGGATGTGTATCATCATCATCATTTGATAAGGTGAGGACCAGAGTCGGGGAAATTAAATAAGAAAAAAACGAAAAAAAAAAAAAAAGAAAAGAAAAGAGAGTTAGACTTAAAATCAATTACTTCATTCAATTAACATATTACGGGGCATTGAATTTCTTGTTCTCGTGACTCTCCCCCAATGGGATGGCATGCAAAACAGGGGTCGATCATTCCCTATACTACAGTGCATCTTGAATCCCAGCCCCTAAAATACTGCGTAAGTTTAATCCTACTGCCTACAATACTGCGAATTACTGCGTACCTTCGATCCTGCCCCGATGTTTCCACCCGTTTTCTCGTCAACGCGGTATCTTCAATCCCAGTCTATGCTTTACACAGTACCTTTGGTCATGTCCCCATAATAATCGTGTCGTTTTAGACTAATTCTGGAATAAAAATGCCTCCCGGAAAATGGGGCCAACTCCGATCGACAACAAGGTCGCTTGGATCCCCACTTCACCGCCTCTCGCCAGAGTCTCAAACTCTCAACAGTTGAGAGAAATAATGCGGGATCAGAAATTAAGATGGACTATTGTGAATCATGCGGACGCCGGGATTCATTTACTCTTCCTGTAAAGGGTAAGAATCCTCCCAACTCGGTAATATTATGGAAGCTTCGTCATTGATCCGTCCGCTTATCATCCGGGAAACAATAATACTAATCGTAATTTATGTACTCCGTATGGACGGTACTGACTTCCCCGCGGTATTTGTCCTCACGAATCAATTGCGTCACTGACTCTACTCCGTACTCATTGGAAGGCGAGACGACCTAGGATGCAAAACATACTGCATACTACATGAGATAGGTAGCAATAGAGAACATCCAATCTTGTGCCGACCTATTGTAGGGCTGCTATTACTAGTATTACCACACCACTTTCGTTCGTCCGCGTACGCTTTCTCTGTGTCATATTTTTGGTTGAGGACTCTCCCTCGTCGTCGACTCATGAGTTCACCACTACTTGTAGCACCACCTGGCGTGCCTCGCGAGGGCAAGGCAACAAGTTTAGTAGTAGTCTTTCCAGTCCCACGGCTGGAAGATCGCAACAACTAGTACCTACTACCTGGTGGAGTTATGGTGGTGGTGACATGGAATTTCTCTGTTTCGTAAGAAGAGAGGAAGTGATTGGATTGGTTCTATACACCACGCTAGACCCCTCTGATGTGTTCTAAAGTCAGTTAGAAATCAATTTAATAATTCAAAATAGATGATTGAAAAGCACGAGGGAAGAGAGGGGAAACTCAGGGCACACCGGTGTATCAAGCTTCGATGCACCAAGGGTTGGCCAATGTCTAATGGCCACAGGTTCCGGGACGGGCAAGCGTTTTCGTGATCATCAACTGACCATTCCCCCCGGTGTAGCGAGTCGTAGTCAGAGAAATTCCTGGATTGCCTGATCGATTGGCTGTTTTACCACCCGTAGCGCCGGGGAATATGCATGCTTGTACATCCGGTCCTTGAGCTCCACGGATGCGTTGAGTGTACCCCATACTTTGATATTTTTGACTCTTATCCTGCTGAAGACCTGATATGTAATGTATGGAGCCAACCATCATTACGTTTTCTCTTTTTTTCTTTTTTAATTTTCGCATTTTACCCCACCTCTACCCTCCTTTTGATTTATTTAATTTATTTAATTTTTTATTTTTATTTTTATTTTATTTTTTTTATTATGATGCAGTTGTTTAAGCGAGAAGATCAGAACACTATTGGAGAAATAAGAAAAATAGTCCGTTGTGTTTCGTTAATTACATCAATACATACCCAGTTTTTGTCCGCCCAGACGACACCATCGATCGATCCATTTAGTCGGGGAATTTGGTGGGTTACTACTATTAGCAATCCGTCGACTTGGCCAGACCGCCCCAGTCCAGTCTGCGTCCACCGGAAGGGTGAAAGTGGATAGCTCACTCTTTCCCCCCCCAACGGTTCCTGCAAACATTCAGAAGTACAAGTACTGAGCTCTCCTCGACTGCATTCCTTTCCTTCCTTCCCTCCAGTTCCTGCACATCTACTCAATACATTTGGGTTCCTCCTTTTTCGTTGTCCTTATTGTGGCGTATATTACCTACGTTATACCCTTTCATACTCTATAATTTACTCTATCTACTCTAATAGCATCTATATATCCATATCCCTTCCGCGAATCACAGCTTTAAGACCCCATACCTTCTTCTTTTCTTGAACATAACATCCATCAACTGCGCTACTATTTTTGCAATGGCAGCTCCTCGCTCTACTTCTTTGCGCGCCCTTCGCGTGCTCTCTCAGCAGCATACTGCTACACCCTGTGTCCGCCGGAGCCTGCACATCACTGGTGTCAATTCTGCACAGCCTGTCAACGTTCCGGACCGTACGTCTTTGTACGCTACTCGCAGCTTGGCAGACCTTCAGAGGGAGTGCCACAAGAGGAAATTGGGAGCCAGCGGCAACCAGAGTGAGGTATGTATCACTCTAAAGTTTCGAACATAGCTTCCCTTTGTACCTGACCTAACCGCCTTACCCCCATACAGCTCGTTGAGCGCCTTGCCAACCATGACTTCCTTCAATCCCGTGCTTTCAGCATTGCCATGAGAAGAATCAATGGCAGCTCTGCCGCAGAGTAAGTGCTTAACCTCGAGCTGCTCTCTTACCTCGGTACAGAAGGCTCAACGCTGACATCACTCCCCACCCTAGTCGATCTGTTTCCACCCGCCAATTCAACACATCTCGTGCCTTGAAGGCTGTCAATGACTCATCCACTGTGGATTTTGCATACCTGCCGTCCATGGACGAGGTTGATGCCCCTGCTCGCCCCGCCGATACTCGCATTCCGATCCTTTCCGATGTCTACACCAACTACAACTCGAGCCAGCCCTCGAACCCACCCATGAAGCCCCAGGTACACACTATTTCCGGGGGTGGGGCCGATGTCGCAGTCAGCCCCATGGCTGAAGTTGTTGACAACAACTCGGTGGATATCGACCCATTCTCGCTAACCGAAACGGTTGGCAAATCCCGCTTCGGCGAAGAGCTCATAAAGTCCCAGAACGGCTCCAAGGAACCCGGTGTTGTAAGAGAGTTGTGGACCGGATTTTTGGAAGACATTTTAGGACCCAAACAGCAGAGTTACCAGAAGCAGCACTGATTTGACTAGCGTTGTTTGTCTTGTTCTACTTTAGCGATGATTGATTTCCACTGAAGGTGGTCTTTCTATTTCCTGATACTTATTCTATCATCATGATGCTCAATGATGCTATCTATTCACAATTTGATGAACATAAAGTGGTTCAATGTCTCAAGGTATCCATTGTAAAGCTATCGTAGTGAGCACTATCTCCTGATCGCAACCAGAGAACTCCAGACTCAAGAATAGGAAAAGAATCACACCACCTCAAAACTCATGGATTGACGTCGATCATCCACTAGGCAACCAGCCAATCAGCCACTCCGTACCCCCGAGTCTAAAGGGACAGAATAACCCTAATAACCTAGGTAAGCACAAGGCATGCTTCTTCGGCATTCGGGAAAGATTCAAAAACCATTGATTATGATTATTGATTACGATGATCGGAAACATGGGGTATTACTCAATGGGGGGATAAACAATTAAGGTTCTCCGATCTCTTCCGATGTCTGAAGAGTCCTTATCCAAGATCTCCATAAATCACATGCGGCATGTGAACCGGGGATTTATGGTCCAATCTGAAACTCGGGTCCACGATCCCATATTGTATTCTTGCCAGTGATTTCATATTAAATACATGTTTTCGATTGTGTAAATACCAAAGGTGGTATTGTAGACAAATGAATTAAGGTCATGGTTTACAGTGAGTCAAAAGTACCGTAGATCCTTTTCTACTGGTTCAATCAGATTAGATTCGGAAATGAGTCAGAGTTAGACTAATGGATTTATGACGGTAATACTTACGTATAACATTCATGTGCCTTGATGTATACTTATTTTACAGATTCGGTAGTCAATGGGGCTTGCTATGTTGTAAGTATGTAGTATAGTTACGTGAAATGAAAAGTTATCCCGGTATTACGGCAGCACGCCTTCTCCTGGCTTAACATACAGTACGGATATGCGCTCCTGTTTGAAGCGTGGGAGTTATAGTCCGATTCCGTATCTACTTGTGGTATCTAGGAGGGGCTTGTGCTCATTCATCGGGGTCATTGTCGACTAGTCGACGACAATAATAAGCTCATAGGGGAACAATGGCATGCTCCCAGGCTGTGGATTCTACCGTTCCTATGCCCTAATCCATGAATCAACATCTTAACTTCTGGATAGAGCCCGGTGATTGGTCCACATATTCTGTAGATTTCTGATGCCCGAGAGCATAATAGAACTGGGTTTCAGTCCTTGAACGTCACTGTGGAACTTCTCTGTATTCTTAAACTATCGGAGAATTTGATAATCCTAGAAGTGATCCATATGCTTGGGTTACTTCAGCACCCGCGAATTTGAGATGGTGACTCCGCCATGTATCTGCTTGCCACCTGCACATCCAGATACGGTCTGTATCGTCTTTTGACCTTTTACAAGTGGCGAGCATTCAACGCAAACGCAAGGAGAGAAGGGGCCCCCAATACAGCCCAAAGCTTATGATATCAATTTTTACAGACTCAGAAATGAGCTTGAGGCTCCAATTCACTGGTATCTTCGACAGATACGAAAAAGAGGACGAAAAGATTAAGCTAAATTATTCTACAACAAGCTAGAACATTATATTCCTGCTATTATTACCGTGGTATCTCACATTCATGACGTTGTTGCTTACTACACACCATCTAAAGTCGTACATCTTCGCCTAAGACCAACCATGGCCAGTGTCCAGGCATCCCTTCAACAACAGTGACGGAAGAGGAACGCGTCCTCCTTCCCGGGAACGAGTTTGAAGGAACAACTCTCTATTGGCCTTGAGAGGAAATTGGATTTTCGCGATGCGTTGCAAGTTCAGGTTGTGCTCTGTTCCTCATTGGTCTAGTTGAGATGAAGCCATGCTGATGTGGAACGGTTACTATGTATCGAGCACATGGCTATCCATGGATGAATACTTTGCTTATACAATGATTGCATATCTACCATGACGGAAAGAAGGTGCAACTAGTAAGTAGAGCATAGCATCAGCCTGTCAGCCTACCGTCACGAAGAATTACTAGGATCTTGGCAGCTAGCAATATGCTAGTTTGACCAACATCGTGAATGGTCGACACCAGAAAACATATATGTTTCAAAATTGCTCGGAATCTCAGAAGAATACCGAATATATACCCTTTATCAACTATTGCCCTACGAGACCTATTCGTCAAAAAAAACAAATGCGCAGACAGCCGCCGAACAGTTGACATCTCTCAAGTTATCCCCAGCTGTCCAAGGAGACATTGGCAATTTATGAACCCTGTTACTGCTCTGCGCATGTAAATTTCCCGAGTATCATGAAAAACTCGTTGATTTTCTCATCCTCTGTTACAAACTCCCAGATGTCAAAGGGAACAAGAAAAACCACTGGCTCTATATAACATGCAATCCCGGAGAGACTTACCAACATTCTGCTGGACTTTCCGTGCCGACTGAATCTAAATACACCGCACGGTGAAGCTTTTGGCCAGTTGACCCCGAGCGCCGACAAATTGCAGATCTTGTGTCTACTGAATCCGAACAAATTTGTCGCTGTGTCGGTGCCAACTGAAGAGCCTAACTTTGAAGATCTGGTTTGGTATGCACCTAGACAATAGCGGCAGATGCGGAGCTGATTATGAGGCTTAAAATGGATATATGGAATGAAGATATGGACGGCACAAGGGTCTTTTGCAATGGGCCTGGTAAACATGGATTCAACAGTCAAATCATCGGCGAAGGAGTCCCCACCTTTAGTCCGAAGTGCTAACAATGTAGTATTTGTCTTGGTCCCAGGTTGCCACTGGTGATCTGAAGAGAACGGGTTGAACAACTGCCTCTCTCTGACCAGTCTCTCTAAATCTCGTCCTTCCAAAGCAAATTATCTAGGTCACATACTACTTAACCTCGGTGACTCTCAAGATGGGCCAGGTTATTCTTATTACAGGAGCAAATCGAGGTGAGTCACCAACACATTTTAGATATCGTGTACCTGAGTTAACACGACCATACTGGCATTGGGAAAGGCCTTGCGGCACACTACCTTTGGGGTTTTGGGGGGCGGGCGGACACCACATTTCATTGCAGCTATCCGAGATATCTCAGCTGAGAACACAAAAGAACTACGTTCTTTGCAAAAGGGCCCTGGCTCCCAGTTGATACCCGTGTCGCTCAGGCTCGACGTCCCATCGAGCGCCACCGACGCAATTACCAAAATACAAACGCAGCATCACATTGAATATATTGACATTGTCCTTTCTAATGCAGGAATTTGCAACCACCGGGGCCCTGTAGCGGACATGACTGACGCGGACGTACTTTCCCACTTAGAAGTGAATGCCCTCGGACCACTGAGGCTGTTCAGGGCCACAGTACGATTGTTACAAAACGCTTCCATCCTTGGCCACGGCTTATGGAATGTCTAAGGTAGCAGGCAATTACCTGGTCAGGAAAATTGATGCAGAGCAGAAGAACCTGATCGCTTTATGCGTCGACCCTGGGTATGTTCTAACCGTGTGGTTCTTCTCCTTATCTGGTGACTTCAGGATAGTTCCTTGGATACCAACCTTGATCAGACTTGTCCAAACAGGCATAGGTAGTCGCAATGCACAATCCATTGGATTAGAAAAAGCTCCATTGACCGTTCAGGAGAGCGTCCAAGGAATTATCAAGCTGGTGCGTATAAAGCATAATTTATCCTCGTCATTTTCGAATGGGAATGGCTGACTTCCCTAAAAATCAATGAGGCACCAAAATCAACTACATCTGGTCAATTTGTTAACTACCTTGGCGAGAGAGTACCCTGGTAGGCCAGAGATAAAGTCAGATTAGTAAAGAAGTGCCATCATAGATAGAATACAACATAGTCCCAGCCCGATCTTATTCTCATCAATAGTGTGAATGATCAGGTGCCTGGCAGTAGAAAATGCCTGGACGAATTTTCGTCAATTTCTGGGCACATCTTTCTGGCCAGGGGTCAAAGGGTGCTGCATTCCAGCTATCATATGGGTATTAAGCATTCAATTATTCGATGTGCAGTACTTTGGCCTGTAATAACCAACCGGCCCCCTATGACGCAGGAGTCACTGAACCCGAAGTTCTCACGACAATTCTTCCCAAATCCAAGCAGAGAATAATACTAACTAGAAGACATCTTAGAAGCCTGCAAGTGATGCCATGATGTTTTTCTTCGTCTGGCTGCTTTAACCTCTATGATTCATCTTGTTGTACTGTGTCCGCTTTGTCAGCGGGGAGAAACAATAACTACTCGATGCAGCTAATGATCTGAAGGAACCCACCAGGTTTATTTGGTCACCATTTAAATATCAGCGCACACAATAAATTCCAGAGAGGTGAGTCATGGAGTTAGCCAAACATTGTTCTTTTGGGGTGCTTTCTTTCTTCAGCCTGGTGATGCCCTGTTCCTTCCTGCTATTCTCTTCCCCTCCGCGTCGCTTCATCTCCTTCCCTTCACTTCGTTGGTAAAAGCCACCAATTCCACATATTCTTTCCCCTTTTCACAATGGAGCAGATAAAGCAAGTTTTCTTAAATGCAAAGCAGCAGAAACGCGCTATTTTGGGGGCCTATGTTACATCAGGATATCCGACTGTCGGAGAGACAGTAAATATCCTCCTGGGCCTGGAGAATGGTGGTGCCGGTATGTAATGACTCTCTCACCCGCCCTGTTGATATATAGCCTCTAAACCCATGTGAAACTGCTAGATATGATCGAACTTGGCGTCCCATTCACCGACCCAATTGCCGATGGTCCAATCATCCAGGAAGCCAATGCGAAAGCTCTGGCCAATGGCGTGATAATTCCGTCTGTGTTGGATATGGTGCGCGAAGCAAGGCATAGAGGGCTTCAGATCCCCGTTCTTCTCATGGGTTATTATAACCCGATACTGCGCTATGGTGAGGAGCGTATGCTGAAGGACTGCAAGGAGGTGGGTGTCAACGGGTTTATAATTGTGGATCTTCCTTTTGAGGAAGCGATTCGATTCAGAAGGCTCTGCGCCAGCAACGGGTTAGTAGGACTCTATTTCTATAATCTTCGATGAACCAATGATTGTGCTGAAACATCACCTGCAGTCTTTCTTACGTTCCCCTCATTGCTCCCTCCACCTCCGATTCTCGCATGAAACATCTGTGCAGTATAGCCGACTCTTTCATTTATGTTGTATCAAGAATGGGCGTGACTGGTGCAACTAAGAAACTAAACTCGAGCCTGCCTGAACTTCTAAGCCGTGTTCATACTTGGTCTGGAGATGTACCATCCGTGATTGGCTTTGGTATCAGTACGCGCGAACATTTCTTGTCTGTACAAGACATCGCCGAAGGCTGTGTGATTGGCAGTCAATTAATCATCACAATACACGAGGCACCTACTGGCCAGGCAGCGAAGTACGTCGAGCAGTATCTATCGAGTATCACCGGGCGAAAGCATGGAAGAAATCCACAGGAGACGCTGATCCACCCACACTCACCTGTTTCGCAGCCAAATGCCATCCTCGCCAATAATATTACTCCCAACAGTCCGCCACTGGCCGATCGGCTCGACACAGTTCACTTCTCTGCACAATCGTCGCGCTTTGGTGAGTTCGGCGGTCAATATGTTCCGGAATCCCTGATGGGTTGTCTCGCCGAGGTAGAGAGAGGCTTCGAGGAAGCACAACATGATCCGAGCTTTTGGGAAGAATACCGTTCCTACTACTCTTATATCGGTAGACCCAGCCCTCTATGTTTTGCAAAACGGCTTACTGAGCATATCGGCGGTGCAAATATTTGGGTTAAGCGAGAAGATCTCAACCATACTGGAAGCCACAAGATCAATAATGCCATGGGTCAGATCCTTCTGGCTCGACGGTTGAATAAAACTCGCATTATTGCTGAAACTGGTGCTGGTCAACATGGGGTCGCGACTGCAACTGTTTGTGCGAAGTTTGGAATGAAGTGCACCGTTTATATGGGTGCTGAGGATGTCCGTCGGCAGGCCTTGAATGTGTTCCGTATGAAGCTTCTTGGTGCCGAGGTAGTGGCTGTTACCAGTAAAACTGGCAGCTGTACTCTACGTGACGCAGTCAATGAAGCACTGCGAGCATGGGTTACAAATCTCGAGGATACACATTATATCCTTGGTTCTGTCGTTGGACCACACCCTTTCCCAACCATTGTACGCACCTTTCAATCTGTGATTGGCGAAGAAACCAAGCAACAAATAAAAGAGACCATTGGCAGGCTTCCCGATGCTGTTGTTGCATGCGTTGGAGGCGGTAGCAATGCATCTGGCATGTTCCATCCCTTTTTACAAGAGTCAGGTGTCCAGCTTTTAGGCGTGGAGGCTGGTGGAGATGGTCTCAATACGGCTCATCATTCAGCAACGCTTTCTGCGGGCAGTAAAGGTGTGCTTCACGGAGTCTATACCTATCTTCTACAGGATGAACATGGTCAGGTTTCAGGGACGCACTCTATCTCTGCTGGTATGGACTATCCAGCCGTGGGACCTGAATTGAGCTCTTGGAAAGACAGCGGGCGGGCTCGGTTTATTGCTGCCACAGACGCCCAAGCTCTGGCCGGCTTCCGGGCATTGGCAGAGTATGAAGGTATTATCCCGGCTTTAGAGTCCTCACACGCCGTATTTGGCGCCATGGAACTAGCCAAAACGATGAAGAAAGGGGAAACGAACATTGTTTTGAATCTTAGTGGGAGAGGCGACAAGGATGTTCAGAGTGTTGCTGGTGCTTTGCCTCGACTGGGGCCTGAAATTGGATGGGACTTGAGATTTTGAATCCTCACGTTCTTATAGATGGTGAATAACTATACTCTGGATATTTAGAGAGTCTGGGGAATGCTTGATGCTTACTCACTTTTGTTCGCAG
This sequence comes from Aspergillus caelatus, assembly GCF_009193585.1. NCBI lineage: Eukaryota > Fungi > Ascomycota > Eurotiomycetes > Eurotiales > Aspergillaceae > Aspergillus > Aspergillus caelatus. The sequence continues at coordinate 86,833 of NW_022475344.1, read as the reverse complement.
CAAGGAGAGCAAACCAGTCCCTTGCATAGATCGCCCTTCGCTAGTAGGACCCTGGTCATGTAAAAATAGAGTCAGCACTAGTTAAGAATCCTTCATCCCAAATGTCTTAACATAACCCAAAATTGCAACAGGTTAATGAGTGCGAAAAAAGTATAAATTGTACACTAGAACGACTTTTGTCTATAACAACCACCAACTAGTGTTTTCCCTTTGTTTTGAGTGTCTCACCTGGGCTCTCCTAGATCTGCCGAGAATCTATTTTAATACCATTATATTGAGACATACCTTCTGGGTTCTGTAATGATATAAAAATAGAGAGTGGAGTTCTAAGATCCCATAGTCTACAGATAGTATTTCGCACGTGTGATATCACGTGGGATGAGTACGAAGCCAACCTGGGAACCAGGATAGAGCGAGATAGGCAGATCTGAAGATCCGGTACAGAGTATGCACGGGATTCTCGGTGAGCGCTTGAGAAGTGGCAGAGAGAGCTCTTAAAGCACACTCGATGATATTTCGCTTGTGCAAAAGCAGGAAATCGGCAAGGGACCGGCTGAAAACAACTGCTCACTTACTCCGTCTGCATGACTACTGATCAGGTCGCCTTGGCCTGGGAATACTAATTTTCAAGTGTTGCCATGCAGGAACGGACGTATTCGGATGTGTTTGCATTTATGATCGGCATCCTTTGTCTTCTTCTCAAAATGCTTTTGTGTTCCACCCAGGAGGAAGAGAGCACGTCCGGCACTCTTATCAAAGAACAAAAGATACCCTGAAGCCGGCTTAACGGCCACGATGTCACACTTTTTTTCTCACGACTGGGGTACGGAGATGGCATACAACCCGCTCCGATACCACAGTACACAGTAGGAGCAGTACTTATGTTGGACAGAGTTCCAGCGATGGGCCCATCGTGGAGACACTAGAGTCAGTGCCTAACATTACGTTAGCAGCCACAAAAGAACCGCAGCCACCCGCGTACGTATAACAAACGCCTCTTAAGGTCGTGTATAACCCGCAGTACAGTCACATTGAAATCGTGGCGAAAAAAGAGGGCAGTGGGGCGCCCGAGGGTGCGTCAGCTTGCAGTCTAGAACTTTGGTCGCGACCAAACATCCCCGTTGTTTCATTCATCGCAGTGAATCAGATCGATCAACACCTGCAAGGAAAGAGACAGATCAACTGGCTTATTTTTTTTTCTTTTGGGACCTCTCTCAAAGGGGGAAGGGGAAATGATCAGATTTCTCCTATTTACACGTTAATCAAGTTCAATGAGTTGCCTTGAGCGAGTGGATCGGCAACTGTCATGCCAAGAGGGGATTTTGAAACACTTCCGAGGTTCCTTGGAGGAAAAAAAAAGAGACGTTGCCCCTGATGTGGTTCGTACGATAATAGTTCGACATGTTCAAACAAAAATCTACCCACCAAGAAGGAATGTGATGTGAGCAGACTAATGTATGTGTGTGTGTGGCAGTTGCATTCATTCCCCATATTCTTTGCTTTGTCTTTGCATTCGCACCACCGCTGATCACTTTTGGGGATCCAATGATGCAATGACCAGAAAAATCAAAGTTCCAATTCAGGGGATCAACTGGGAATTTTTCTCTTTTGTCTCTCAGTCTCCCCTCTTCGGCTCCACTTGGTAGCCCCCGGTAGCCCTGGAAGAAGTTCGGTCCAGCTGTAGATCGGGGCCTAGAGCAGCGCCGGTTTCCCACCAGAGCCACTCATGAGAAGGCCCAAGAGCTTGGCCGTTGAAGCCCCCGGCTACTATTTGCTCCTGAGTGGTGGAGGATGGATACTCCTCGATGTACTACTAACTCTGGACTCCCTATCCATGCCTGCAGCATTTGGCTCTTTATACGTCCTTCCCCTCATGGCTATCGCTGCATAATACCATTCACTTTTATGTCGGTTGGCTGCATTGCTTGTCTTTTCTCTCTTCGTTCCTTTGCATGTGGCATGGCTCCTTTTTACTTCTAGTTTTTCTCTTGAAGCATTCTTCTCCCTCCGCGGTTTGTTTTTCTGTTTAGGTTTCTATTTATAACCTCTGGTCTGGTCGGGTCTTATTCAATTAATTGCTCATAGAAAAAAGCGTTCTCCGAGTTTGCATTGCATAAGACTTGATTATCATCTTTCGTTCTTTATCGATACTAGTCCAGAAAGCTTTTTTCAACCTGACTGCCGCTTGCCGGTCTCTTCCCACGAATGCGCCCGTTCGCTTTACATCTTCTCTAATTAGAAGAATTGACATAAAGTCATGCGTTTCTTACAATGTCTGCTCGCTACAACATCTCTTTACACTAGTGTCACGGCATTTGTGCCCTACCACATAGAGCTTAGTGAATTCGTTCCCGATGCCGCCAGTGATAAGCTACAGCGTCGTTTTTTCCCATATGAGTTGCCGTCGGAGGACGTGAAGGATGAACGGGAATCATCCATTGGGGATGATACTTTCACCCTGGACATCAAAAGGGCCTCGTTTCGCCGTGACAACAATTTCAAGATTATGTTATCAGATGATCCCACGTCACCCAACACGGCCGCGCTCAACCAAGGCGGGAATGACTATACCTACTTTGCAGCCGTCAAAGTTGGCTCTCAAGGTCAGAAGATGTGGATGATGCTCGACTCCGGTGGTGTCAATACATGGCTCTTCGGGTCGGACTGCACGACAAATTCCTGCAAACTACACAACACGTTTGGTGAACACGCATCGACAAGCCTCCTACTAACCAACAAGAAATGGGGCGTGGGTTATGGAACCGGGCAGGTTAGTGGAGTCCTCGGAAATGACACCCTCTCGATTGCTGGTATGAATGTGCGTATGTTGTTCGGGCTGGCTTCCAATGCGTCGGACCAGTTCCAGAATTACCCCATGGATGGTATTATCGGCCTTGGCCGCGCAGAGGAAGGGTCGTACGGTCCTTCATTTATGGAGGCCGTCATCGAGCAGAAAGCCCTCAAGTCAAACATTGTCAGCTTCAGCCTCTCTCGCGCCGCCGACGGTGGGAAGGATGGTGCTGTGACCTTTGGTGGCGTCGATAAGACTAAATTCACTGGGAACATTTCGTACACCGACGCTCTGAGTGGTAATAATCGCTGGACCATCCCTCTGGATGATGCCAGCGTGAATGGCAATGCCTGCAATTTCGTCAACAAAACGGCCATCATCGACACCGGCACATCCTACGCCCTGATTCCGCCGAAGGACGCAGCCGCATTGCATAAGTTGATTCCGGGTTCCAGTGCCTCGGGAGACGAAAACTTCGTTATCCCTTGTAATTCCACCGCCAAGGTTGAACTCACCTTTTCAGGCCAGAGTTATTCAATCTCTCCCAAGGATTATGTCGGTTCGAAGTACGGGTCGGGTTGTGTTTCAACGATCATCGGCCACCAGATGTTCGGTGACAACGAATGGCTCGTCGGCGATGTCTTCCTCAAGAACGTGTATACAGTGTTTGATTTCGACAAAGACCGCGTCGGGTTTGCGGTGCGTGGGAACTCCAGCGCAAAGGCATCTACAATAACTACTAGTGCCACCGGAACCGATAAGGCTGACTCCGCTACTGCCGCCACTGCGAGCTCAACTACGACGGAATCTACCTCTGCTGGCGTGAAGGCCGGCGTACATTATCTGCCTGCATTGATGGTCGTTCTGTGCACATTTTGGCTAGCCTAGTGTGATCACGCGACTCTCAGTAGGTTTGCTACTATTTCTTGCATATATAACACTACTATTCGATCCAGTACCCGATAGAACATGGTGACCATAGCATCAGCTGCTGGAGTTGTGGTCACCCCGAAGAGTTTCTGTATATTCTCCTGTCAATATCTTGGCGGACACCTCTTATCATTTGGGACACACCTCGCATATATGTGTGATGTCTCCAGTCTATGCCTATATATTCGAGTTATACCATCTCAATACCGGTAAATAGCCGCTTTTTCAGCCCGGACAAGTATCATTCTTTCATCCGGACTATCTAGTCAAAGAAACATATTCAGCTCAGCTGCCTCAAAGGACCAATATCACTGTAATTAACACATAGCTCTTGACCTCAGGGGTGCCACCAAAGTAGAGACTCACCCAACCATACGTCACTGAACCCCAGAAACTCCCTAAACAGCATAAGAAACACAAGCTAAATTCTCTACAGTATTAGGCCCCCCTTAGTCCATCCACCAAGTCCCACCCTCTCAGCCACAAACCACCCAAAGGTCCTAACCCTGATACCTTGGTTACTTGGCATAAATTGCTTATGCCCTGGTCGGATCTGGGACCGTGGGGTTGATATATAGTATAATGATAGCTGATATGTCGATATGTTACACTTGATATAATAGTATACTATGAGATAGACCCCTACAAGAAAGACGATACTGACCTCAATTTCAAGACAACCATTGCATCTCAGGCCGCATAATTTATATGCCAGTAGATGTAACGGTACCGAGATTATTGGGGGCTAGTGTCGGGACTAAACAGGGGTCAGTAAGCCGGTTATATATACTCCAGACACTAACTGTTACATATTAACTGCCATCCTCAGCACAGATCGTCTCCTTACTATACGATATTTGTCAGCCTTGTGGCCCTGAGGATGGACTATGTGGAACCTGAGTCTGCTCTATCGAATTATGATTAGCAGATCTCCTTGAACGGGCCCATCGGTGAAAAGCTTAGATAGTTTACTTTGCCTTAACTGGACGATAGTCTATATGATGGTTACTCGAAATTGGCGAGCATGGAGACACAATATAGCAGTGGTACAAGAGGGTGCATGAAACTAAAAGGAAGTTGGATGTGTAGGTCTTCATGTGTATTACTCTTGCTCTAGTAGACAGTGTCCCTTGGTCCATACTATGTATATCCCCTTGCGGTGCATTATATGTCTACTTCACCAGTTCACAAGACTTTGTCCGGAATTAGAGTATATCCTTTCGGATATGATTCTGCAAACGTGTTAGCTAACTGGGTAGAGACAGCCGCGCAGACACAAAAACATACCTAAAATCGATCGATCAAGTTCCTTCACGGTGTTGAATCCCGCAACACACATGAAAATGTCAAAATCAGCCAGCAGTGATTTCATAACGTGACGGACTCCCTCCTCTCCCATGATACTGAGCCCCCAGATCCAAAGCCGGCCGACAAACACGAACCGGGCTCCCAGTGCCAGCGCTTTCGCGACATCACTCGCGCCGCGAACCCCAGAATCATACATGATGTAAATCTGGTCACCGACAGCATTGGCGATATTTTCCAGTGCATCAAGGCTTGCGATTGCTCCATCCACCTGCCGACCGGCATGATTGCTCACCACGATGCCGTCGACTCCGTACTCGACGCACTTCTTTGCATCTGCGACCGACTGGATGCCCTTGATGGCGAAAGGTCTTCCACCCGAAATCTTCTTCCATTGCTCGATTAACCAAGGGATTTTCTCCCATGACCATGCTCGGCCGTGCCAGACGGAGTCAATCCATTTTGCCGAGGCCGCGACGATGTCCTTCTCCGGGTCAATACCTTCTTCGCGACATCGCTTCTGGAACACAGGGTCTGCTAATCCTAGGTCGGCACCAATCCCGCGGTAGAAGGCATAGTTGGAATTGGCCACATCGTCGTGTCGCCAGCCAAGCTGCCAGGTGTCAGTGGTGAGGATGAGCGCATCAAACCCAGACTGCCATGCCCGGTTGAGGAGAGACAGTGTCAGCTCGTCATCATGTGGCATATACAGTTGATAGAACCGAGGACCTTTGCCGTTTTCCTCTGCGACTTTCTCAATCGGTGTGCTTCCTGCTGTAGAGAGGCAGTACGGGAGATTGAGCTCGCCTGCAACTTTGGCGACTGCGGCTTCTGCTGATTGATGGTAGATTTTGTTGATTCCGATGGGTGCAAAGCCTATTGGAGCTGATACGCGGTGTCCGAAGATCTCCGTAGTGGTATCTCGCAGGTTAGTATCTACTAGTTGTCGAGGGATGATACGGTGACGGAAGAAAGCTTGACGGTTCGCCAGGTGGGTGTAGGACATGCCCGCATTGGAGGCTGCATAGTACCTACGGATTGTGTTAGACAATACACGTCCTCTAGTTGCAGAAGCTGGAGCCATACCAACCACCTTGACTAAGCTTCTCATGAGCCAACTGCTCCAATTTGATGGGATCTATTCCGGCGTGAGTTACGGTCAGCCCAAGGTGCTTACTTTTACTAGTCAAGTGCAGGACAATGTCGTACCCGTGTTGAAAGGAGCCGTCTGGCCCTCATTGAGCTTCCAGAAATTCTCGCGCTGGTACAATGCCCATTGTGGCGTCGTTCTTTTCTGGATATTGGGGTTTCTTGGGTCACTCATTGTTCAGAGTGCTTTGATTCGTCTATCCGTCTTAAATATTATACCTTGTAAGAGAATTGATAGAAACAACCATTATCCTACTAGGACAAATATCGAAATCTCTAGGTATTTATATGGGTTATGACTTCACTTTGACGCAGCTCTCGGGCGAGATGTCTGGACATGGTGGAGTCGAGCAGATGTACCCTGACAGGGACGGAAGGCCAATCGCTGTTGACTTCCAGGAGTATGAATACGTCTTAACTAGAAGAAGCAATAATATAGTTCTTTACCAAAAATAGCACTCCGTACTGTTGTAGCATCTGCATGATACGGAGTAACTTAACTACGTTTAATGGCCGATAAGATAGGAGATGACAATGATGTCATTGAGCAGACGAACTAAAATGATGTTCATCGACATGCAGCATTACTAGGAATACTAACTAGTGATTGAGCATCCCCTCTCCCCTCGTAGTCCATACGATAATCTAAGGATAGCCATGTACTCTTCTGGCACATTGGATCTCATCCTCCAACATGAGGAAGCCGTACAAATTCCTGAGGGAATAACCTTTGACGGGTCCCGATATCCTCCGGAACAAAGATCGGTAACGGGCCAACACGCCTCGGGAACATGACCCCGATGCCGACAAGTGCCCATTTCTACCCCAAACTCTTCCATCAACTAAACCAACCTTTCTCTAAAACGTCCTCTGGACTAATCAAGCTTACACAATGTTGGCACTAACCACGCGACGGTCCGCTGCGACCCGCTCGAAATGCTTAACATCTGCAACTAATAGCATTCTCCGGACAAGAGCAGCAGAGCGCCCATCGCAATTGTGTCTTGCGTCCAAGGATTTTCACACCAGTCAACCCAATGCGGGTTCCCGGCCTACATGGATGCCCATGCGTGTCAAGACACCGTGGATTGAAGCTTTGACGAAGAGTAGAGAGGATGCGAAGTCCGGCAAGGGAGCTTCTGCGCCGGTCGCGAAGCCCGATCTGACCCCAAAGAAGATGTCAGATAGCCATTATAGTGCTGTTAGTGAAAATTCTTGCGTTTGTTGAGTTATGAACTAATCAGGGATACAGATCTTGCCGTTGGCACAAGATAAATGGCTCCTTGATACATATTTGAATGCCTCGGGGCATATCAGGTAATCAATCCGACATCTATGCCTTGCGGGTTTTAAGTCATTGCTAATGAAGCCAGGTTGGGGTCGCTACTGATGGACTTGGATGCTTTGGCTGGTATCATTGCTTACAGACACACCGGAGGCTCGGTGACGACCGTGACTGCTGCATGTGACCGAATCACCATCGAACATCCTCTGATGGAGATCTGCGATCTCGAGCTCAGTGGTCAGGTTACCTACGCTACAGGACGCTCTAGTATGGAGATATCTCTGCAGGTCGCAAAGGCCCCTCCTGAAGGACAGAAGGCGAAGCCTGAGGATGTCCTGATCACCTGTGCCTTCACAATGGTGTCTCTTGATCCGGCTACAAAGAAGTACGTACCGAGTAGCTGATTCTCAGAATATCGTACTAACGCTCCTTAGACCCGCCAATGTTGCACCCCTCTTGCTGGAAACTGACGAGGAACGTCTTCTTTTCAAAAAGGGAGAAGAAAACTATCAAGCCAAGAAAGGGCTGAGAAAACGAAGTCTGCTCCAAAAGGCCCCAGACGACGAAGAGAGTAACCTGATTCACTCCATGTGGACCAAGGAGATGTCATACCTGAGTACGTATCTATTCTTCAAGGCTCTGTCGTGATTACAACCATTAACGCCACACAGGCCCCGAATCTCCCGAACAAAGACCATCGAATATGGTCTTCATGAGCGACACCAATTTGAAATCCGCCATGATCATGCAGCCACAAGACCGCAACCGGCACAACTTCATGATCTTCGGTGGTTTCCTTTTGAAGCAGACCTTCGAGCTTGCATTCTGTTGTGTAGCGTCTTTCTCCCATGCCCGACCCAACTTCATCTCCCTTGATCCTAGCACATTCGAAAACCCCGTTCCCGTCGGCAGCGTCCTGTACCTTCGCGCCACAGTTGCCTATACAGAGCCTGTCGAAACGGATTCAGGCAGCAAGTACACCAAGGTCCAGGTCCGTGTGGACACCAAGGTCAGGGACGTGGAGCATGGCACCAAGAAGTCGACCGGTCAGTTCAACTACACTTTCTTGGTTGAGAAGGACATTCAGGTCATGCCGAAGAGTTACGGCGAGTTTATGCTCTGGACGGATGCCAGGAGACGGTCGCAGAATGCGGCTGCGTTGGCTCCTGCTGGGTCGAGGGAGCTTAGTGCTCTTAGAGGGCTCAAGGATAGTGTGACTGAGTAGATGTTACTGTATAGAATAATATTTGCATAAAGTATGGTGTATAGGCTTTAGAGTCTTTGGGGCGCCCCGAAAGCATAGGGATATTGTTTATACCTCCTATCGAGAAAACAAAGCCATAGCAACTAATCATAGTTATATCTGTCTATGTATACCAAGCATAGTCCAAAGTACGATCGATCTATATATCAGTCAGTCACATGACATGACATCTCCGCACCGATAAAGACCAAACAGATCTTATCTCCCAAACTACTTAGACCCCTCCATACATATTTGTACAGAGCATTATTCGATTGTCTCCCGTATATACACATTTATTCCTACTAGACCCATAGTCCACCTTTCTTTGAAAAATGAGTGGACTCTTTCAAAACATCTACCATCTCCGCCGGGTAGCAGACACCGCCGCAAAGGCGTGCTACGTCTGCCATAAGCCCTCGAGCAGCGTGATGATTACGCCCGACAACAAGGTAAATACATTTTATGCTCTTTCAAAAATATATAGCTCGGTTGGTATGGAACAGCATTAGTAACATCGTTGAAGGATTTTTTCTACATTTGTCCTATTCATCTGAAGGATCGGCATTTCTGCTCTCCTATCGTTGACACAGAGGAAGAGGAAAAGAAGAAGAAAGAAGAAGCATTAGCAAAAGAGATCGAGAAAGTAAAGAAGGAGTACGAAGAGAGACAGAAAAAGAAGAAAGAGAAGTCGAAAGAAAAGAAGTCCGACGAAGAGTCAAAGAAGGAAGAAGGATCATCCACCGACAAAAAGGCGGACAATGACGAGAAGGAACAAGACGATAAGGTCTATTACCCTACCCTACCCTACCCTACCCTTCCTCCCCTGCCCATTCTCCCTCAGGCCACCCACACGCTCAGACCCTGAACGTGAATCAGAAACGACAAACAAAAAGCTAAAGCTGACACACGAAAGATCGAATCCCTCAAGAAGTCAGCACAATCCACGTCGACGTCCACGTCGGATGACGGGCCTCGTATTTTCGCATTGCATAAGTATGGTCCTAACCCGATTCAGGGCCCTCGCTCCCTTTGCCAGCTCATCATGATCTGACCGGATTGGCTCGCAGAAATTTCTACCAGATGCGCATCGACAGACTGCGTAATCTCGAGGCTGCCAAGAGAAATCGTCAGCGCCTACAGGATCCCTCGTTTTTCCCGTCTGTCCCGTCCAAAGGGCTCTGATGAGGTCAATTCACGAGGGGGTGTGTTTGCCTCATCAGAACTGATTAAGATGTTTATAGCGAGGTGAAGTGTCTATTCGTCAGCTCGTTTGAACGAGGATCTCGACGTCATATATCTAAGCGCAGCAATACGACGATCATATTAGAGCGTCGCTGCGAAGATGAATTAAGCGACAAGCTCACGCAAGCCACGGTTACTCATTGTGCCACCCTCATCTCTGAGAGATAAACCATACTGGAACTCAATCTTCTGCTCGAATTTCGTTAGATAAATACAACACTGCTACAGGTTAGCTCAGAATTCGTCCCAATGGTCTGATCGCCAAATCAGCCAACACTCACCGCATGACACCGTCAGCAATATCCAATGCCGCAGTCCTGAAGTCTGCCTGGTTTGCCCGGGGCACAGTCAACATCGAAAGAGAGGCAAGGCACTCCAAGCCGAACCCAACACATGCCATAGTTCAGCACTAGGCACGACGCGGAAGCTTCCAAATCAGCCACCTCAGCCTTACAGGCAACAGTTCGTGCTCTTATGCTCGAACTATGTATATGAAATTTCGTATATCCGGTTCGGCGATGGGCTTGTGATTTGTCGGGTAATACGGGAGATAAGCCCCAACTCTAGCCGGGTCAATATGACAGCGAGTATAACTTACTACGTGCTATACGAAGCCTTATTAAACCACGCATCGCATATACATAAATAGTATACATACAATGTATATAACAACTCTATTCAATACGTAAAACCCATCGCGACAGAAACAAATAAGAATAATTAATCAATGATATACCAAGCAAGGAGCATCATATACAGAACATAGCCCACATGTCATGCACCAACCACAGACCAACTGGCACTCGATGCAGAGCCACCGATACATCTTGCATATTCTGCCTAGCCTAGGCAGGTAAACTAGATTCACGACGGAACACGTGCGTACAGTACATATCCCTATTTTGATCCGTCCATAGGGACCTCTCTAGATTTGTGCAAATCAGAAAGCTCAAGCATAAAAAAGCGCCATGATGTCAGGACACGGACGGGTTCATTTATTTGTTTCTAATTCTTGACTCTACTTTCGGTCTCTGTGGGGAATAAGGAGGTGTACTGTATGCATTGCAGTGGGGAACGAGGAGGCAGTGCACTCTCGAGTCTCTGCTGCCTGTCGTTAGGCCCTTCGGTTAGACGGGGAGGAGTTCGAGTTTCAGGGCCTGGGGAGTATCTAAAGGGGTTCCGCTTTGGTTGTATTGGGGAAAGGAACTGGTGTGGATGCATGTTTTATAGTTGTTGAATTATGTATTGCCTGCCTGAGTCGAATGTTGTGCTGATTTTAAGGTGGTTCTACAAGATCTTGTGGTATGTGGTGTCTCGTAGCGCTTAGGGCTTATAGTCGGGTTTCATTGACATCCGATTGATGAGGTCGATGGCTGCATTGACTGGGCGAGAAGTTTTGAGTGTCGTGTACAGGTGACGTCATTTTCGATACGGGGTCGCTTCTGGAAGGAAGGAGGTTGTCGCTTTTATCCGACATTCATCCATGGATAAAATATAGGCTTAGAAGCATTTCGAATACCTTCTTCTTTTGGATGGATGTAGGAGTGGAGAGTCTCGACCACCGAGGAATGGAAGGGAATGATGAAAGGCCCGAAAGTCCACCGCCAAGGCCAGTATCTCACTGATAACAGCATTGATCTTTTAAGATAATCCCTGGGAATCCAGTCCACTCCTTCGGAGTGAGTGATCATCATAATTGCGATTGCTGTTGCCACTATGGAGTATAAGTATGAAGCGGTCTGGCGGTAATTGAAATACGGTGGGTCAGGGGTTTGCCGGAATTAAAAATTACGACGGCGGTACTGGGGTAACGGTCCTGATACGAAAGCGTTACGGCAGGAGTGCATCCATGGGTCTAGCGCCTCCCAGTTGCGTAAGAGCAGTTTGCACAGCCCCCGTGCCGGAGCTAGTGAGTAGGCTAGGCCTACCCTGCTGGAGCCTGGTCTCCTCCTGGAACCGGGTCACGGACTCTCAATGCGCCTGCACCGATTACTAATGTTCCTTCTCAGGAACTTGTGCACGACTGCCCATTGAGAAGTTTGAGTTTGTCCTCCCCGATCTTCCCACGCCGTAGATCCCGGGACTTGTTCTGCCCGTCCATTGGCGGGTTTCTCAGCCAGTGGGCCTTGCCTTAAAAACAGCCTCGTGGAGTTGTGGGGTTAAGCCCTGAATCCTGACAGGTTTTAGCGCTTTGGACACCTCGGGTAGCCAAGGCATTCTGCTTGGTACGTATCTTGCTCAGAACAGTCAAGCAAAGGTTTCCCAGCAGTGATGTCATAAGATCAACTTTCTCAGCAGTCATGGGATATAATTATCTATGAGCTATCAAGTGTATGGATTATGTCGCGCTTGTCGTAGCGGAAAGTAATTTCGTCCCTGCTAGCTTGGTAGATCAACTCCATTGCGGGATGATCGACATCAGGGTCCTCTAGAAGAAGAGATGGGTCTCACCAAGACTGAACTCTGCGTGCCTAGACCCAAGTCTTATGGTAGCTAAACGCCTGTTCATGTATGCTCTTGGTTATCAGTTACCTCCCCGTCGGTGCGGTGGATCTGTGAAGACCAACGCGTACACGCAAGGCCCAACTTTATTTAACTCAAAGGCGTCGTCGCAGTGCCCTTTCCCCTACACCGCTTCGGGAAATAGTTTAATTTCGGCCAAGTAGACGAAGGCGTACAGCATCCAGTCTTCACGGCGATCTGTAAATGGAAGCCTCTGCGTCACGTGATGTGAGGTTCGTCGGTCATTCAAACGCTGGATGGCAGTGGCATTTATCTGCGAAGTCTCCACTGTGTCAGTCTCCCCTGAGGCGCAGTCACCGTCATAAACTTAGAGATTGCCCCGTCCATTTGTGGAACCATCCGCAGGATTAGGCCTCATACTAGGCGGCAGTCGGATGCCTAGGGCAGCTGGAGGTAACCTTCCCACATTGACACGCTGGGACATATCGATTCGAGCCTTCGCAAGGCCAATTGCGGGAACTACCCAGTCGCCGCAGCTACATTGCATACCTTGCCATGCGAACTTCCCGATATTAAAACCACACGAAGTGTTCGGACAAGTCAAGCGACCAGACAGGGGCGCATCCCCAGATGGTGCACCATCCTCTTCACTGTTAGGGAACAGGCACGGGCGCATCCACGTTAAGGGATGTAAGAAAATGTGGGCACAGTCGGTTGGTCCTTTTGCACCGTTTTGCGGGCCATGTGGTATGATGAATGGCGTGGTCGCCAAGTTTCGCCTTCCGGATACAGTCAACATTCGTGTGTTCATCTGGAGATATTTATCTTAAAGTTAGGAAAACTGACCTGCATTTCCGACATTTAATTTCCGTCGTTCGATCCGTATTGTCTTGGGGTTTGTGAGATTGTTCGTCTTCAAATAACACGGAACTCATCTCCGGCGCGCGTCCACATGCTACACTTTCCTCAACTTCGCGGTGGTAAAGCCAACGGTTATATAGCGGATGGCTGATCACATCATCTGAACAGCCCATTTGGTGGTAGATCGACAGCTGTTTCATGAACCCATCATTTGGTTCACAAAGTGGCCGACTTTCCTTAATAATAGCAAGAGCGGACTGCGGCGACAGTGCGCTTGGCTGTTGGTGGAGTAGATAAGCGATACATATGGTGGCTGAACGGGATTTTCCCATCGCACTATTTACTATCAGTAACAAAAACCCATAATGCCTCTAATCTAAGCATTCCACTGAGGCCGATCTAAACATTCCAATATGACGACGTTACCCTAGAAGTTAGACCGCTGCCTGTGATAATGACACGTGACATCGATCAGAACTTCGTTTCGGCTATACATTGGGATGGAAGGCGAGAAGAGTGAAACGCTTGGGCCCATAATCATAGAGTTTTCCCAGCCAGCCAGGCCACCCAGGTATATGGGGACAATGCGGGTTTATCGGCATGAGTAGAAATGAAGGAAGAGGGGTAGACTTACCAATGGACCAGGACGCCCCCACCAGCATCCAATCCAGACTGGATGAACTTAATGGCGGACGGAAAATGTTCTAGAAGGTTCTCATCCTCGACATCGTCCACATCGATGCGGTGATGTTGGAAGCCTGCAAATGTCTCCTCTTGTGGTTGCAGGCGTAATACCGAAAGTATGTGGGTAATGTTTGCTCTTTCCAATGCTGCCTTGTTCTTAAGCGAGAAAATGCTACATGTCAAATCTGTATATCAGCAAGCGGTTCGACGTAAAATTGATTTTCTTCTTTTTCCTTGATTTGGGCTTTCAAGAGTATATTGTTGCCCCGCGTTGTTAGGATTCTGGCCCAACGCAATGAAGGTTTAATACGGGTATTGAGGGACAAGGTAAGACCAACCCTCCAATATAAATATTCTGACCGGGAATACGATTCATAGCCATTGTGAATACCGCTTTGAGTAACACTAATGCACATAAGAACAATGATATAGTACTAGGTCAGATATGAGATGGAGAAGGTATGTCGGTGATCGTGGAATGCAAATCGTTGACAATGAACCTTTTAGTTGGATAGAGACCAGGTTCAGATACTACCTTTAAGCCAAGAATTCGATGGCGGACATCATTGGCTGGAGAGGGGTAAGGCCTTCGAGGACGGCACGGGACGGCAACTAGGGTCTAGGGCAAGGGCAAGGGCAGGCTACTTTTGGGGCCTGAGGCAATAAGGTTGGGGGCCCCGCATTACTAGCCTTGAACCCTGAATCTGAATGAAGGAATGGATTCGATTAGATAGGTCGACTTGCAATATCCCAGTGGACAATGACACCATACTTTCTGTGGCGTACCCTACGACAAATCTCTCGAATCCATCCTGGTCGACTAATTACGCAACTTGTTGGCTCAGAGATCTACTAAGTACTGTAGCGCTGAGGTGGAACCAAAATCTCTTGAAACTGGATTCTTGGAGGTATGCATGCACGTACGTCTGTGCTGCTAGTTGTCAGTTAAAAAGTCTTGGAAGGAATGGATACAATCAAAACTCCGCACTCCTGCAACCAAGGATTATCCTCATTCGTAAGTGCGGGACGGAGTCGGATAGTCTCAAGCCTCTTCCCAATAATGATTGGTGTCGAGTAAACGCCAAGGTCCCAAATCCTGATATAGTTTCAGATTTGCACTGTTTCAAACTGTGTCCGCTATGGTAAAAGTTCACGTCGATCGATTGGCCACATGTGATGCAGGAGTCTGTGCGGCTTTCATTCCATAGACGACAAATATGCTTCTACTTTTAGTGCCCGGACTAAGACTGCTGTCTAGATTACGTCCTTACAAATTTTGTCATCTTAAGTTTTGGGATGTGCGTATGTCGATTGCGTTTTCTGTCTCACCATGAGCCGTGTATGGGTGCTACTAGAAGCAGACCCTGACTCGACACTAAATGCCCCCCGATATTCACATGACGCCTGATTCGGGGGTCAATCAGTCAAAATACAAAAACAAAAAAAAAAAAAAACAAAGAGAACAGTTGGGATCACAGTAGATTAAGCTTGACCTCCTCAACTCTCATGCATCATGCAGAGTGAGCACTGTGCAATCTAAAATCGATTGGGTACTAAGTGCTACTACTAGCTGAGGCCAGTTCAGCTAGCCATGTCTGAGTAGTCAATACTGGCTAACTAGCGCCTCGATTACTATGTCAGCAGGCCTGTGCACGGGACTTAGTCTGCAGCCTGTTAAGGCTTAAGGCTGACGGCGCTTTTGTATGGCAAGTAGTCTAACTTTACTTGGATGCTTGCCTTTTCTTACTCGCTTTTGACCCTTGTCCCTACGAAGGGCCTCCGTATCACGAAGTAAATTATAAGACAACATTTTCACTCATCCAGTCACGAGAGACGTGTGACTCGCACTACATCCCCCGACCGACTATATATAGTGCTTACGTGCGGGACCTGTGAACTAGCAGTTCATCTCGTTGACTACAGGACCCCTCTTTTGGATCAGTCGCCGACCATTGTGCTGACTTGTGTACGACTGCCCAATCGTATCGGATTGTCGATCAAGTATGGGATGATGGCAAAAACAAGCGTCGCATCGTATAGGCTTACGAACGGCAAAAATTAGCAGAGCAAATGGAATCCGCCGGATTGCCACAACCCGGTGGATGCATGCGTGTGTTGTGGTCTAGGTGACGGTTTGTAGTGGGCGCGTAAGACTCAACAATGAGAGGAAGGTGAAGATCATAGAAGACATATCCATTTCCACTTCTCTCAGCTGTGGAAGATAGGAGCTGAACAGACCAGATTGGAGCTGATCACCTTTTTTGATCGCCACTGTGACCGCATACAGATTGTGTTGTGCAGAGGGCCGTCAGTAGTGGCGAAGAAAAGAGAAAAAAAAAAAATCAATAGTGATAGCATTACTGAATAGAGTAGAACAATAATCAACTGGGGTCTGCAAGTTACCCTTACCTTGAATAGTTTTGCCCCCTCTTCGGCCTTTTTATTTTATTTTATTCTTATTATTTTTTATTTAATTTAATTGTTTTTTCTTACTAGTGAAAAGCTGCAACGAGGATGAAGCTCGCAAGACAATTCTTGCGGCAGCTTCCTATTGCTTAATAGAAAGACCACATAAGGCGTCGAAAAGAGACCAGTGGAATAAAACAAGAATGGTACTCCGTATTCCACATTGGGCCTTTCTTTTCTTTTCTTTTCTTTTTTTTTTGTTTAAAAAATAAAATAAAAATTTAAATAATCCCTATGTGATACCGGCTATTTATTCTAGGTCTTCACCGCAGGGCCCCAGTGCGTGATAGAGTTGGAATATCATATCCGTAGAAAACCTCCGACATTCCTACTTTCCCCCGGCCAAGGTCTTGAATACTGCTATTCTTGTTCGACTACCCCTTTTTCTTTAGGTTTAAGAAAATTTCTCAGACTGTCAACCCCTCATTTTCCTCCCTATACTACGATAGTTTAAGCGTTTTATCCATCCAATTCCAGGGACGGAGCCTTCGGGGTGTGACGGAAAATGCCAAATGACAGCACTGTGGCAGTGCATGTATCTAAGGACATAGTGGGTCCCACTAGACCACATTGGCGGTGGGTCAAGCTCGACAAGGCCACTAATAGTTGGCTGACGTTCGTCGGCACACTTCACAGTGGGTCTATAGTGTAAGTGGTAGTCGGGTGCATGTATGCACTCGGTACCCTGGGCAGAGAGGATTGTGTTCGGTGCCCTTCCTATTAGGATCTTCTGGAATTTCACAGGTAATTAATGTATTGCCTGGAACACCTTGTGGTAAATATGGAAACTTGATTTGGTGAAATTCAAGACATATATTGATTTCTGTTATAAAACAATTAAAACCCATTTCGAAGGAAAAGGAAAGATTAGCAAGGAAATACTGGACACAGTACACTGTATACCTGTATGAGAATTCAAGTTGTATGGAGGAAACCCCCGTCTAGGTAGGTCGACTTGAGGACCATACTTTCATATTTAAACATTTTAATATCGACGATACAATGGTCCTTCCAGAAGGGGGAAAGGTCTCAGGGTGACCCGCCTTTCTAGTTGTCTTCTGGCGAAGCCTTACGAGTCCCAGTTGCAATGTTCATGTTTATTCTTTTGTCTGTCAGATCAAACGAGGCCCCATCTGTCCAGGCACCGAACTTAGCGAGAAAATTGTCCCTGGTAAGGGCCAAAGGAGTCGACCGGGCACCCTGCAACCTTGAATATCAAACATTTTGTTAAGCGGGTGTAGAAACCTTGTTTTTTTGAATCCCCATCCTAAGGCCAGAAGCATGCTTCTAGTCCAGCGGTAGGCATCGGGAGAATCCAATGGCGTGTGAGAATCGAATGGGGACAGAACATTCGAAGCGACATTGTCAGTGGTAACGGCGGGTATGGGTTGAGTCCGATTGACCACAAACCATGAAAAATGAAGGTAATAGCGAATGATAATGGCAAGAATCTGCCAGCACTGCCTCATTCCAAAGCATCCGTCTCCAGTAGCCCTTCCACGCTAGTCCGTGCTCACCGCTCTGAAATTGAAAATAATAATAATAATAATAATAATAATAATAATAAATAAAAATTTAAACATTCCACCAGTCCACGGTAATAAAATTTTAATAAATTATTCCTGACTCACTTCAAAGCCTAGGGGTTTTTATTATTGGAATGAGGTGTTGTTGTGTGCCTCATGACGGGGTGGACATGGGCCAAAGAATGATATCAAAGGCCTGACTTAGAGTTCTGCTAAGACAGACCTTAAAAAGTAAACATATGATCAACTTTGCGTTTCCCTCTTGGCCATGGCTGATGACGGATTACTATCTTTCTCAGAAAAGAACGACTGCAAACCCACTTCTTCCTTGCTCCCCCCTTTCTCTCTCTCTCTTTTTCAACAGGCAAACATGAGACAGTTTGCCTTGAGGGGAAATTCCCCGCTGTATTGTCTTGTGGTAGTCCCGTCTCAAGGCTCTAAAATGCAGGTTTAACTTTCATAGCAGGAACAATTAAAAGTATGGCTTACTGAAAAGGGAAAGTAACTACAAGTCCCAGTGACATATTGAGTGATATTAAATATGATTTAACAGTTCTTGGTAGATCCCATTAAACGTGGCCATCCACCAGCCCTGCCATCCCGCGCGCATTATGAAACGATGTGGTTCTTTAAGTCCAGCCATGAGGTTAATTTTTTGTTCCAGAGCCAAGGACAAGTACCATACGAAGTAACCGTGCCATGAAACCCGGATTATCTATTTAAGTATTCTTACCTTCCTTACATCTCGTACAATTTTACCTTGCTGGGTAACGCCTCGGTGCTCATACGTGGTATTTTTTGAGTATTTTTTACAATTCGTGGTACTGCAACAGTCTGACAAGCGACCCAAAAGTTTAACCAGCAAAGCAAATGCAAGGTGTACCCTAAGGGGGGAGGAACGAATTTTGTGGTTTTTCAATTTTATTTTTTCAATTTGGCTTTTTCCCCCAAAGAGAGAAAAAAAAAAAAATAAAAAGATTAAAATAATAATAAGAACTATTCACGGGTCCCCTGGCTAGCCTTAAGACCATTCTTGCGCCTCGGGTCTTTTCCTTTCCAGCCTTGTAAGTATGTTTCCTTTTACAATTCTCTTTTCCCCTGGTTCATTACCGCAGTCATGTCGAAGGAAAAGGACTCCATCTTAGTTGGCCAATCTAACTTCTACGGGGTCCACCCTGACCAAACTGCAGTAAAAGCGGAGACACAAATACCAACGTTTGTATCATTGTGAATAATGGAAGTTTGGTTATTATTATCTAGGTTTCTAGGTCTTGTCCTTCTAATCTCTGCCTCGCCATACATACGAACATTTTTTTTCCCTCTTCCCTAATAAGTATTATTACGACGACTACCCCGTATTTCTTCTAGTCATTGGCGCGAGTTTTGAAATTTGTCCATGCTCACATAGCTGACAAAGAAATCAAAAAGACAACAACAAAAAAAAAAAAAAGGAAAACCCTCCTCGTGAGACGGACGGAGGCAAAATTAATCTTGAAATTACAGACGTTTTTTCTTTCCCGCCCAAAAAGCCTTGTAGGGACCAATAAGACGGTGGTTAGCACCACCATCCTTCCAACTTTCTTACCTTCTGCCTCACCTTACTATACAACTGAACTTACCTGAGGCACTTCCTTGTCTGCCTCAGGCCCGCCGTCGCCTTGACTGGCCCTTTCTTGTCGCTTGACTTTACCTTCACTTTCCCTCCCTTCCATTCCTTGTTGGATTGTACAAAACCAACACGTGCTCTGCAACCGTTTTTGTTCTCCTCTGAGATTCTCCATTCCCTCCGAACTTACCGTTCCGTGACCCGGATTCTAGAAAGAGGGTTGATCGTGGGGAAACAAACCGATTCCCTGCATCTTGTCTAACATTTACCCACTCTTTCCCTTTCTTCGAGGACATACATTGCATAACCGCTTGTCCTCCGCTGCAACTTTCTCCCGAATATATCAGCGGCTACTTAAAACACTTCAAACCCCCTTCTAAACAAGTCTTCACTATGTCTTGTGGTCCTTGCGCCGTCCTCCCTCACTAAATTGCCGCTCTCACGGCGAATTGATGGCACACGACTGGTTTTGCAAACTGGTGCGCGACTCTTGCAGAGAGCCGTCGAAATAGTGAAATCACTGATCGGGTCACCTGAAAATCAAATCAAATCTGGTCAACGCAACCAAACGGACTCCGAGGAGGTGGGTTACTATCTACTCAGCCCTATCCAGCTCTCGTCAAAGTGACCCGACCACTTACCAGCTACCGCTTGGCAGACCCTAACGACTATTGCCACCAAGTCCGCAGTCTTCCTACTGCTGTTTGACTCTTCCACTTCTTTTGCCTTCTCCGACTTTTTTCTTCTTCTTCTTCTTCTTCTTTTTTTTTTTTTTTTTTAGCACTTCTGCAGCTTTTGCGTCGGCTCTAGAAGCAGGATCTTCTTGAGGAGTGGAGCGGGGCTATTTATCATCTATCTAGTTATTAACTTCAGCAAATCGCATCTAGTTAACAACCAACGTCGTGCCTCTTTTATATCACCGACGATTTGGTGAGGGCTTGCGTTTTGTTGTCTAACTCGTCTCTCCTTTCAATCTTGAATTGATGAGCCATTGGTCGTACAATGGACTTGCCGCGAATTTCGCCACCTTCGATCAATGTGCATGATTTCACTAGTGGTCCTTATCACAGCTCTACTGAACGATCCTCATATGCCATGCCTGGACAATCATATTCTTTGCCTGGGCCTATGCCAATTCCCGCCAGTTCCATGAATACATTTGCCCCGCCGCCACTTCCACCGCCGCCGCGCATCAGAGACCTAGAAGATGGTTACGATGCTGGTTGGGTGCATGCCAATTCTAAGGCACCCGGTGCAAAACTCGCCCCCATAAATCCGAGTTCGAGTCTATTTGGGGGGCATTGCCGTTTAGAATCCGTACCTCAATCCGATCGGATGGCACTAGACGATTTGGATGGCAGACATAGCGGTTTGCCTCTATCGAGAAGTCCAGAGGCTCATATACGGATTGAGCCTCCACCACCAGCGGATGACGGTTTCCGGAATTCGATTCCCATAAACACCAGTCCTATGTAAGTACTTAGGGGGTCGTTTATGAACGTCCCCCACTCTTCCTGGTTTTGCGCATGCTTAAATCGTCGTTCCACGTTCTTTCATTGAGTGTTTCGCTATAACTCCTTCACTTGGGCCAGTGTCACTAATATCAAATGATAGTTTGAAAGGCGAGCATGACTTCTCTCGACGGAGCGTGAAGGACTCGTCTGATGCATATGACCAGCATCTTCTATCTAAAATAGGGAAGCCGCTCTCGCCCCGACAGTCTCTAAGTTTGGGTACCGAGAATAGAGGCCCTCTATCAACACTTCCTATACCTTCGAGAAATTTTGGAAGCTTACCCTCACCTGGTGGCTCTGACGGGTCTACGCTCGACGTGAGGTGGTCCATTAGTTCTCAGTCGGGGGGGATATCACCTGGGACTAAAGTTGGCTGGAGGGACTATATCGGTTGCCGGAGTCCGAGCGTTGAGAGCAGTGCGCCTTCTTCTGCGGTAGACTACGATAATCCCAACTATGTCCGCCGTCGGGGAGGTGGAGCCACACCGCAAAACGAAGACTCGCTCAGCCTCCCGAGTCGATCTAACCGGGGAAGTTATGACCAGGGGATATTCTCAGACATCGAAGGTGATTTCTCGACGGACGAATCATTACCTCCACGTTTATTTAATGTTCGTGAAGCAACACCGCCGTACTTGGACACATCCAAATCCGGCATGAAAAGACGAGCATCTTCACCTCCAAGAGAACCAATCAGCGATGATAGGCACACGCTACATGTAACGACAAGTAATGGTGATCTCTCACAGCGAAGGACATCTGGCCATCCGTTCACGAATACTTTATCTGTCAATAGCGCTTATGCCCAGAGCCATGGGAGTATCTCAGCTGCGTCATCTTTGAGCCTTCGAACTTCTGGATCCTACTCGTCAGCAGCTCTTTCAGTGGGAGGAAGCAGTGTTACGAGTGCGTCTGTATATGAGCGGTCGCCCGGGGGGCTCTCTCCAAATTCCGACCTCGAATCATTTCATGACAAGTTCCATCTCAATCCTACCTCTCCTGGCGGAGTTCCAAACCAAGCGGCAATGAGAGGTGCACCGGGCCCTACTACGCTAGAGCCACCCAATCCAAATGTCGCAAGGAAAATGTCTTTGCAGACGAGTTTGAACGCACCAAAACAAGCTGGTCCCAAGATGGGTGGTTTGTTCATTTGCGATTGCTGCCCCAAGAAACCTAAGAAGTTTGACAGTCCCGAGGAACTTCGGTAAGTCTCAGTATAGTCAATTAATTTATTTCATCTGTGACAGGACATTTTCTAACCTATGATCCTTCGATAGTGCCCATGAGATGGAGAAACAGTACTCTTGCTTATTCTGTAACAATCGGTTTAAAAACAAGAATGAAGCTGAGCGCCACCAAAATTCGCTCCACTTGCGGCGTCATTCTTGGTCATGCGCTGCCCTACCAGGATACCAGGCTGCGTTCCATCCTTCATCTTCTCCTTCAAGCCAAACGAATTCAGGGCCCTCGCACGACACCTGTGGTTATTGTGGTGAAGAATTCCCTAATTTCCCTCAACCTGACTGGGACCGCAGGTTCGAGCATTTGACGACAGTGCACAAATTTGGGGAGTGCAACAATGCAAAGAAATTCTACCGGGCGGACCATTTTAGACAACACCTGAAGCACAGTCATGCTGGGACCAGTGGAAAGTGGACCAACATTCTGGAGAACGCCTGTATGAAAGAGGAAGCGCCTCCTGAACCCAGAAACGCCACGAGCAACGGCGGACCAGGCCCTGCAATAGGAACGACTACGACACTTACGTCAAATAAGATCAACGAGGTCCTCAGCGGCTGCTGACAATCATTGCATTGGTGTATACCACTGGATTAGGGTTTCTGTGGAGTTACAATGCTCTGAAGCGCTGTAGACGACTACAAACTCGTGTTTCCAGGGCATTTGCTGCATTTTTCTTTGCTTTTATCTTCCTTTTCTAAGGTTAAATACCCACTTTTCGTCGTCAGGATCACATTCCACCGAATCCTGCCCGTTTACTACTACCCAGCGTAGGCGGGGTGCAATTTCTTTTAGTGCATCTCTTCCACGCATCATGTGCACTCAGCTTCTGCGTTCGATAAAAAACTTTTCATCTGGGGCAAATAGGACATGGTATAGGGCGGGATTATGGTTGATTTATAAAGCATTGGAGGGCAATCTAGCATGGAAAGGGAGAACTGTCATCATGATATGACATGATTGATTGCCTTTCCCTCATACCATCTTTTCATTCAGTCACCTTTTGGCGATTGGGGACATGGAGTATTGGAGAAATTGACTTGGGAGGTTTGTGTCTGGATCGTTTATTGCGCGTGGGTTGTTTTCTTTTCTTCATATCTGCTTTCTCTATCCCCTTATTGCCTTCTCTTCTCACCTGTTTATGGTCGTTATGATATGGCACTTGTGACTTTGTACCGGGTGCTTGGTATCTCTGTAAATAGAATTCTGTATATGGCCAAAAGAAAAGGATATACAAAAAACTCGACATACTGCAATCGAGTGATGTTCTGAGCAGGCAATAGCCAACAATAAAATAAGAGAAAAAGAAAAAAAAGTGTCAAAACCATTGGATTTAATGCATCGCAACGCCAGAACAATGCATGGGAACTATTCTAAGTCGTAACTTTTTCCACCGGGTAAAAGTAGAACCAAAACATACAACGACCAAAAGCCAATGTTCATTAAAACAATGGGCGAAGCATAAATACACCGACCGCCTACACCAGGTATTTTAGAAAGCAAAACAGAATCCATCCTCCGCATACTCTCATGACGCCTGTTCCGAATTTTAAAGCCCTTCCTCGATTAACCCGGCTGCCTCCTTTGCCAGCCGCAGGTCCTTGCCTACGAGTCCGATGTCCTTGAGGTAGAGGTTGAATGCGGATAGGAGATCCTTGAGAGAGCCCTTGAGGGTGTCGAGTACGAGATCCACGTCTGGGACTCGACGGGCCTCTGCTTGTGCTTCGGGGTTGCTTGATGGTGGGAAGTTGACGTCTGTCCAGTGGGCGTTAAGACCGCCGTGGATGAAGGGCTCCAAGGTCATGATGGTGTTCGTGAAGAGGCGTACGACATCGGGCACATCGGCCTGGACTTTGCCATATTGGTCTTCCTGCAGACTTGCGATGAGGAGGCGAGTGAGCGACTCGATGGCGTCGACGATAGGGCATAGGTTGGCGTGTGGCGCGCCTAGGACAATGCCTGACAGGCGACGGTCGTACGTTTGTCGGAAGAGTCGGCCTACTGGAGAGCGGAGGAGCTGTGCGATGAATGGGTTAAGGTTTTCTGGCTTGCCGGCTGAAGGGCCTGTGAGCATCTTGAGTTCTTGTGATGAAGCAAGAAGTTTCTGCTTGCGCTCCGGGCTCAATATGGCAGTGGATGCACGGTCGAAGACATCGCGGGCTTTGGCTCGGGCCGTAGGGGTCCAATCTGCCGATTGCCCGTAAGACTTGGCTGTTGAGCTGAAGACCTCCCCGATCTTCTCCTGCCGCGAGCTTGCTTTGGGAGAGGGAGCGAAGACGTTGTCCGCTTTGAGAGGGTCTGTTAGTCGCGGTAGAGTGCGGAGAACCGGTTCGGTCGGTTCGGCTTGTGCGGGCTTGGGACCCGATGGCGGGTTCTTCTGTTCATCGATGCGAGTAGAAATGCCCTTGATAACCTCGGTGGCAGATTGCAGGATCTGCGACCACGCTGGTCCTCCGTCGCGATCAATATCATTGAAGATCGCCTTTCGTCGGTCAGGAAATCTCTGACTGATGAAGCATAATTCCCAAAATGCGAAAGATTTAACGGTCTCCTTCTTTGCGGTCAACCCCGTCAATAAGCTGCCATTAGGATCTTTCGCTTCAGCCGTCAATGGCTGACCACGCTTGAGTGGCTCCTTGCTAAGGAACGCGGAGAAGAAAAGATTGGCGGTTTGCCAGCAAAGAACTAGGAGGCTTCCGGAGAACGCTGTGCGTAGCAGCAAGCCTGGGCCAATTGGGCCAATAAGGCCTGGAGGAGCCGCAGCAGACCGAGGGAAGTCCCAGAATAATTTCGCCCAGTACATGGTGAAGCTCCATGCCGGGCGTCTTAGGAAGAAGGTATACACCATAGGGCAAGCTACGGCGACCACAGCGCTTCTTGTGAAGCCGTCTTTTATGAGACCAGGCAATGCAACTTGTATGCGCTTAGACACCGGTTCCACTGGGTGGGTTCTCTGATCAGCATTGCCCGCAGCCCGTTTAGCAACGGGAATAGGTACACGGTCGAAATCGTAATACAGATGGACAACAGATTGCACAATTGCGAGTAGTAGATGGCAAGTGTAGAGGTAAATCGGTCTTTCATTTAAGCTTGCGCGCTCGTGGGGCCTATTTCTCTTAGTTCACAAGGTCCCTTAATCCAAGTTCTGCGTGGGGGGGGGGGAGCACATACCGGCTTCTATTAACCCACTCCAAGTGTGCTCCACTGGGAGATGACCATTTATAGATCTCACTAAACCACCATGCCGAGAAAATATACCATCCAAATGTTTGGACGACATCGAGCGGGATAAGGTATTTTAGAGTGCCTAAGGGAGAGGCAGTCGTCCGCGAGCCAATGTGTATCTGTCCAACGCGCAATACGAAAACGACAAGGCTGCAGATAAATAGCAAGACAGTACGAATTCCACATGCTCCAATTGGGAACCAAGCCCATAAAACTGGCGAAAGGTAACATAGTTAACTACCAATTCGTTCAAAAGCAGCATTTCCAAGAATAGGTCACTTGTAGTAAAAAGATTCCTGCTACTTACAGGACGATTTATCTCCAATCAAGAACGCAGCTAAGTAACAGACAAGTAGCGCTAAAGCAGAAGCATGGACGAAGCGTCGGTGCAGCGCTGAGGTCAAGATGCGCCGATATGGGCGTGGCCGGATAGCAGCCATGGTGCTAGTTCAACTGGGGGTGCTCCAAGATCTCTTAGGTAGAGAAGGAATGAATTTCACAGCATGATCAGAACTGCTGCGCAGTATTATTCCTATCTACCCAGACTAAGAGATTGAGCGGCAGTTCGATGTATGAGCTAAACGGGCAACCGAAATTCCGAGTGACGGCAGCATGCGACGATAGAATGAAGCTTTTAGGGAAACGCATCAAAACACACTAGCCACAACCCGTCGGTCAGGTGATGGACCCACCAGCCACGCATCATGTCGTTGCAGCCTGCAAATCCCGGCAGAAACTCAGGTGACCGCTCGGCGATCCGCATGTTGACGTTCTATCTGGCGGTCCTCCTCCAACACTATTTCATTCATCGTCACTCTGAGTCGCATCGCCCACCATGTCTTTCGACCGTCTTAGTTCTTTAGAATCACAGCCTACTACCCTACGTCGCTCTGACGATCCACAATATCGAGATGACCCCGAGTTCTACCAACTCACGGAAAGTCTTTCAAATCAGCTATTCAGCCTAACCTCGAACATTACCCGGCTATCGGACCAGATCGCGCTTCTAGGGACAAGGCGAGACACGGAGCGAGTCCGTGAACGAGTTCACAATCTTTTAGAGCAGACTCGTTCAGGATTTAAGGGAGTAGGAGAAGGTATCAAGAAAGTGCAAGCATGGGAGGATGTTAATGTATGCGAACACAGCCAGACTCGACGTAATGCGCTACTGACACTCATCTGATAGCCTTCTCAAAAATGGACACAGCAAAAGCTATCTTCAGAATTCAAGGCTACTCTGGATGAGTTCCAAACCGTCCAGCGCCGGGCTTTGGAGAAGCAGCGTGCATCTGCTGTCGCTGCCCGCACCGCCGTGGAAGAAGGTGAACATCCAGCGGTTGAAGGAGCTACGCAAGACCAGCAACAGCTACTTCAGGAACAGCCTCGACTTGCGAACCAGGATGAGGTGGACTTCCAGGAGTCTCTGATTATTGAGCGCGAAGCAGAAATTCGCAATATCGAGCAAAGCGTTGGCGAACTCAATGAGTTGTTCCGCGATGTCGCCCACATCGTGCACGAGCAAGGAGGCCAGCTCGATATAATCAGCGAGAACGTTGAGAATGTTACGAACGACACCCGGGGAGCTAATGTTGAGCTTCGCAGTGCCAGCAGACATCAAAAGAACGCCCGGAACAAGGCTTGCTGCCTCCTTGTCATCATGGCCGTCATCCTAACGATCATTGTGCTGGCGGCTACTATTGGATAAGTCGATCCAGTTACACTTTATTGTTTCCATCTATCGGTCCTAGTCTACTTATACTGTTCATTATGGCGGCTTTTGTTCACGATATCCTCTTATATGCAGTTCGATGTATTGTTATGAACTATCTATTCCCTCTCATGACTTGATTTACGACCAGCTGGCGCATGCGGAGTGAGGGAAGTGTATCTTCATTTTGTCCTTCTATCCTTATTTGTTCCTTCTTCTAGAGTATCATACATAGCTTGTGTGTTATACAAAGATTATACATCAAAGACCATTGCCCAATATGCAACCAAACTCCATATCGCCCTTATGTGCATCGCGAACGTAAGTGATGAGCCGCTTTACAAGCCTGTGAAGCGGCTGAATCTCATCCTGCAGCCTTCAAAGGTGTTCAACTTCGGCCGTACATCTAAGTAGAAGCTCAACTTGCCAGGTCCGGCATTAGCAGCCAAACCGGCCGGTCCACCGTTGGCTCCAGACGACTTCCCTTGATAAAAATCAATGACGTACTCAATCCTCTCTCCATCGCATCTCTCTACAACCCAGTCGTGGCGATCGAATGGTAATTGGTAGCCCATTAGATTATTGATACGAGCACGCGGGCTCAGGAACTGGGGGTCAACGCCCAGTCCGCGGAATGAATATAGCTTCGGGCCTCCACATTTCTTGCTGCCAGGATCAGACCGGGGCGCTTGCTTCTCCCACTCTAAAATCTGTTGCCAGGCACGCTCGTTAACGGCATTATGAATCGGGATAATGGATGCCACAGAAGTTGCTAATTCGGTAGGCGAAGTGCTGGAAGCCGGTGTATTGCCTTTGCGCATCAATGCTTCGAAGAATTGGCGCTCAGATGGGTAAATCCAATTCCCGCTGTTCTCATCATGACCTGTTTCAGATTCCGCATTTGAGGGCGTGCCGTGCGATACAGCCGGTGTAGTATATGGGGATGGAGGTTCCGCAGCAGCCTTAGGAGACGGTTGCTTCGAGACTTGGTCGAAAGCTCTGGGAATACTGCTCACTTCACGGTCACTTGAAAGTGGTCGTTGTAGTTTTGTTTTTGATTCTCCATCTTCCGTTGGTAGAGGATGAGGAGGACCGCCCGAGGCCTTATGTTGCTGTAGCCAAATCTCACGGGTCTTATGATCCACCGGGCATGCTGCAGCCGGCGCAGATTCGGCGGAAGATGCTGACTGGGTACTCGCACCAGCTCCCATTATCGGATATTTTCTGATTTTCTGGAGTTGGTTGACAGGGGGTGGACGAGAAATGCCGATGACAAATCGGGTTGTTGATTACTATCGAAGAAGATTTACTTGCGGAAGGCGGAGAGAGAAATTCTGACATACTCACCGCCTTTCAGCGGAATTGAATTTGCTCCACATTTCTTCTAGGTTGGGAAGGCGGTCTTTCCATCCCATCATATAGAATATTAACTAGAATACGGCACGCTTCTGAGTGTCATCTTCTCATATTGATACCAGAAGGATTATCGGAAATACCAATTGATCAGCTACAGGTGCAGGCCTATCGTTGCAACGAAAGCGTTTTGAGTTGAACCGATCGTAGCACTATTCTCACTCTATTGAAAAGTACTGTATAGATCAGATAGGATAGCCCCGTCTTACCTAAGTGGGACTAGTGTATGTATGCGGAGCTCTCAAATAATATTTCCCAACAGGGAAATCCGTTGCCCCTCATTCTCCAGCTCCCTTCCTCTCCTTACCAACATCTCCTTCTTGTATTATCTGACAATTATCACCCTCTATTCCAACATTATGACTGCTCATTCTGACAGTACGGTCTTTCGGGCCACCACCACAGCCCCAGTCAATATCGCTGTTATCAAGTTTGTCCTCCATACCCCTGAGTGTCACGATTGTCACTAGACTATATTGATACTAACCATGGCTTTGAAGATACTGGGGTAAAAGGGACGCCACTCTGAACCTGCCTACGAACTCCTCTCTCTCCGTAACACTCTCGCAGCGTTCGCTGCGCACCCTCACCACTGCCTCATGCTCTGCCAAGTACCCGACTGCCGACGAGCTTACCCTCAACGGCAAACGTCAAGACATCCATTCCTCCAAGCGTACCCTTGCTTGCCTTTCGAATCTGCGTTCTCTCCGCCAGGAACTTGAAGCTACCGACTCTTCTTTGCCGAAACTGTCTACTCTCCCCCTGCGGATCGTTTCCGAGAATAACTTCCCCACCGCCGCTGGCCTCGCCAGTTCCGCCGCCGGTTTCGCAGCGCTCGTCCGTGCCGTCGCAGACCTTTACCAGCTTCCCCAATCCCCTCGTGACCTCAGCCGTATTGCTCGCCAGGGATCTGGTTCCGCCTGTCGGTCTCTGATGGGCGGATATGTGGCCTGGCGCGCCGGGAGTCTTGCCGATGGTAGCGACAGCTTGGCTGAGGAGGTCGCTCCCGAATCTCACTGGCCTGAGATGCGTGCGCTAATTTTGGTCGTCAGCGCTGAGAAGAAGGATGTTCCCAGTACGGAAGGTATGCAAACCACCGTTGCTACTTCCAACCTCTTCGCAACCCGCGCGGAATCTGTTGTACCCGAGCGGATGGCAGCTATTGAGACTGCCATTCAGAAGCGGGATTTCCCTGCCTTCGCAGAGATCACCATGCGGGACTCCAACGGCTTCCACGCCACCTGTCTCGACTCCTGGCCTCCCATCTTCTACATGAACGATGTCTCCCGCGCCGCTGTTAGGCTCGTCCACGATATTAACCGTGCCGTCGGTCGTACGGTTTGCGCTTACACTTTTGATGCTGGTCCGAACGCAGTCATCTACTACCTTGAGAAGGATTCTGAACTCGTTGCCGGTACAGTCAAGGCTATCCTGGGCGCCAGCAGTGAGGGCTGGGATGGTCCATTCTACGAGCCCCTCAAGAATCTCACCGCTCCGGGTGTGGCATTGGATAAGGTGGATTCTAGGGCTGTCGATGTGCTCAAGGATGGTGTCAGCCGTGTGATCTTGACCGGTGTCGGTGAAGGTCCCGTTAGTGTCAACGACCACCTTGTCAGTGAGGCGGGTGACATTCTTTCCAACTAATTAGAAGATATAAAGCACGGTTACTTTAGCGTTGTCGGGCAGAGTGATTCCTTTAAAGTCTGAAAATTTCTAATTTAAACATAATCTTAGCGGAATCTGCTTCACAGGAGATACCCTAAGTTAAACTATACGCGAATTATGTCAGAAGCAAAGTACATATCATTAGGTCTACAGTTAATAACGGTCATAGCTTGACTTGATATATTTTTATTGATCAACATTTCTAATATTCCAACTTTTTGAGAACCTGTTTTAGATATAAAAACAACTCGTGGTTGTACTAGGTCATTTCCTTCAATGTCGAGGCTTCAGTTCAGCAACGCCGACTGCTTCAGCTCCTTGACTGCCGGTGCTTCCCGAACACCTAGGGTAGCCGCAATGCTGTCCGCGAAAGCACGCTGACCACCCCTGGGTGAAACCTCTTCAGTAGTATTCACATTAGTCTCAGCCTCAGGGCCGTCGGTTTGGTCGCCTCCTGGCGGAGCGACAGCACCGAATACTTCCACTCGAGAGTC
This sequence comes from Aspergillus caelatus, assembly GCF_009193585.1. Classification (NCBI taxonomy): domain Eukaryota; kingdom Fungi; phylum Ascomycota; class Eurotiomycetes; order Eurotiales; family Aspergillaceae; genus Aspergillus; species Aspergillus caelatus. Next base: position 56,021 of record NW_022475344.1, on the reverse strand, counting down.
AGTACACAACTTGAGCACCTCCTGCATAGCCTTTTCAATAGCGGCGGCACGCTCCCGCATGCCCCGTCGGAGCAGTGCATTAACAAGAGTCTCGACCTCAGACACCGTCGAGTTGACTCTTTCGATAAGCCGTCGTACACTGTTCACCAGGTACTCTTCCTCGTACACGGTTCCCTTCTTACCACTAGCACGCTTACGCTCTTCCTTCCGACGAGTCTTTGAAGTCTGTCTTGTCATATTCGTTTTGCCGGTCTTTCCGGTCTTTCCGGTATACCTCGTGAACATACTGCGACCGGCAAGCGTAGAAGCATCCGTAGGCGCAAGAGAGACGTTATCCGGGATATCGACACCCATGTCTCCTCCCATCGTGGGGTCACCTCCGAAATAGGCGAGCGGGTCGGTGGCGCGACGAATGCGCAGTTCCCCGATACGTGGTACTTGGGCGTTCAGCTGAGACCGGAAGTCGGCAAGAAGGTCGGTCATGGAGCCCATGGCGTCTGCCAGGCCGGTGTCTACGATTTCTGGGACGAGGCTTTGCTTGCCGTGCAGTGCGAGGAGGCGTGTTGCGTCAGCAAAGCGAGACCCGCGGCACAAGAGACGGGCGGCCAGGGGGATGTCGTGGAGGTGTTCTGCGTGGACGTGTGCTGCGGAGACGTAGTCTTTGTTCTCCTCTGTCAAAGTGGTGGCTAATTCGAGTGCGTGCGCTTTAAGTTTTTCCTCTGATAATGGGACCATCATTGCGCAGTACAGGGATTCACGCCAGAGATGGGCCCGCTGGTAGCATTGGTAGGCGTCGGTGTATAGGGAAAGTGATTCGTAAGCTGGGATTGGTTAGCAGCTGATACATTGTATTGTGGGATAGAGAGGTGTGTGTGGGAATACGTACCGATGGCTGCTTCTTTGTATTTGTTTTGATCGTAGAGGTAATCGGCGTAAAGATTGGTCATGTCGCGTAGTTGCTCTTGCTGATATTTGTAGAGATCGATGGCATCCTTATACAGGACATGTTTGATAGCATACGCCCTGAGCTCATCATGAGCGTTAAGCGCATGAAGATGTCCCAGAGCCTTGGCCGATCTTCCGAGATAGTTATCAACTTCGAACTGTCGTCGAAGCTCAGGCAGCTGCTGTAGCTTGCGCAAGAATGGGAGGTATTCCCGAGGATCCTGAATGGCTTTAGAATAACATAATAGGAGATTTGCTGGCGCTACTTACACGCTGGGCTTGCTGGGCAACAAGCAATGTGAGCTCAAGGTCGTAAAGACCCAACGCGGTATCGTATAAACGGTGGGCATCAGACAAGAAGCACATATGTTCGACTGCGTCTTCTGCTTGTTCGGAGCTTTGATCTATTGTAAGGTGAGTGGCTGGTCAAGTATGGTGGTCGGATTTAGACTCACCTCTCAGGCGTGCAACCAGTTGAAGACCAGCCTCGAGGTCTGGTGGCGATTTGACGACGTGTGCCGTGACAAGGTTATGCAGGTTGGTATCGATCTTCTTTTCCAAAGCAACCAAGAAGGCATCGCAAATCCGATTAACCTTACCATCCTTGACTGGGGCCTTGGTGGCAGGTACCACATTGTCGTCCACCTTAGATGTCTTCAGCGTATCCTTGTACAGGGTCTCAGAGACATCCTCGTCGCTGTATGTTGTTAGGAAGGGAACACCCTACAACATAATGTACATGTTTGACATACCTTAGACGGGATAAGAACTCGTCGATGAAGTCAACCCTTTTCACTTGGTCAATGAATAATGGGACACTTTCCATGAACTGTTCTGGGGCGTAGTCATGAATGATATTCATATCTACCATCTGGCTGCGACAGGTAAGGAAAGCCGAGCGGTAGTTCTTGCGATCAATGAAGGACCTGATGCCTGCTAGGACAAGAGCACGGGGGTATGTGGTCTCAATATTACCACGAGGTGCCTGCAACACAACGGCAAACGCACTAGGTATTACTGACACCAAGCGCGAACCACGCTCAATGCTTCTGCAACGCTCATCGGTCTCTGGTGTATCAGGAGGAACCTCCATATCTGCTGAAGAGTTAGCCATGCTGCGGCAGGAAGTAGTCTTGGAAGCACTAACCCTCTACCCTGGTCAAGTGAACGAATTTTAGGAGATGCTGAGAAGTAGTGAACAAGATGTGGGATTGGGTCACGAGGAACGAGGTGCAATTCTTCGCAAGCAAAGTCTTATTCGCGTACAGGGCACCGGTCCTTGTCATAGAGATCAAAAGATGCTTCGAAAATTAGCATACGCGAGAAATAAGTGGCAAACTAGGGTCCAAGAAAGCATTACCTCGTCTTCTGATAACTGAGCGGCCTTGGCCCAATATGAGTCGACGGAAGGACTCTGCGTGTACGGGGTTGCTACAAATTCCTCTGTAGACGGCATAGAAACCGTGGAGTAGGCAATTGGTTGCCCATATTGGTTGATGTGAGAAATCCAGAGTGTTTCATGATTGAGGGATGGGAATAATGAAATCAAGTGCTCCGACTCAGCCGCCTGGTACGCGATTTTCGTTGTTCTAGTTTCCAAAGTCGTTCGCTCAATGTAGGCTTTATTCGGTCCACTATTCTTGAGAATATAAACCTCATTCTCGTTGATAAAAGCGATTTGCCTAGGCCTGCTGTCCGAAGCATCAGACAATGGATAGCTCGACTCAAGACTAGGCGCAGCCACTTGGCGAGTCTTGAGGGGCCACATAAATATGGAGAAACAATCCTTCATCAGGACAGCAATACGAGTGCCCGACTTGCTGAACGCGACGTCTATAACGTTCGAGTCCAATGTCAATTCATTGTGGGCCATGGGTGGTGGGACACCCGCAAACCTCAGCGGAGTCAACTTGAGAATTTCTTTGCTTGGTTAGAGGGGCTTTAAATCAGCTTTGGGAGTAATTAAAACTTACCTCCATCAATGACAGCAACAGCCCCAACATCATTTGGCACAATAGTCGAACCATGAGAGACGTCAAACACAAACTCCGCGTCCAATATCGACTCTGCAATGCAGTCAGTACATATTCTTTAATCAATATCAGGCGCAAAGTACCTGAAGCGCCTGCAACAAAGCGTAGTGTCTTCTCCTGGTGCCACTTGAAGGCAAAAGCAGTTGGGTAACTGGGGCTCACGACCACAGGAACCTCCTGCTTTAAGTAGTAATGATAGTTACCCATAGTCCAGAACTGGACTCTGTCTTTGAATTGAACAGCGAGTACCGTCGAGTCGATATTCCAAGTCAAGTAGATATCCGACGCCCACGATGACTTCTCTTCCTCGGTAAGGCGAAGTGTGAACTCTCCGTGACGCAAGCCGTTTCTTTCGAAGAATACAACATCGACTCGGTCGTCACGACGTTGGATACCGGCAATAAGATTACCATAAGGCCTCCAGCTCAGGGCACCTTCCAGCCCATCCACTGGCTCACTCACACTGTCTAAGGTTCCCTCTCTTGAATAGACGCGGATTGCACGACGAGTGCCCGCTTCAATGCTGTTTACCGCAACATAGGCACCATCTCCTCGCCAGGTAATAGTCGTCCTCCCGTCATCGTTACTGCTCAGCTTTCCTTCGTCTACCTTTTCAGGGACTGTAGGGTCACGAAGCGCCTTAGCTCGCTTTCCTTGAAACTGCGTTTCCTTCTTTCCCCAACCAACGGAGACATGTTGAGACGCCTTGAGGTCCTCTGGAGTGAAGGTGATTTCAGCCACATTCTCGAACTCCCTGGTCATGTACAAGAATGTGTTAGCTCTTGTGGTTAGGGCCAGGAGTTCCTCATCTGGAGACCAAGCAGCAGCAGTGATGCCAACATCGACCGAGCCCAGAATCTCAATCTTGTCCTCCCCAGGAAGAGGTTCTTCACGGACAATGATGATATCACCCCCCTCAAGTACTAAACAGGCACTAAGGTTGTCTGCAAAGTAATGAAGGGAGAGGACCCGGTCACAGGGGAGGTCTGACAGAGGGCATGGTGCGTCCCACGAGGCGATGCACTCAAATACATTTGCGCCTACGGGCTCTGAGAAATCGGCGTCCTGACATTTTCTCCTAAGTTCAATAACTGGATTGGTCTCTGTAGGACCGAAAGTGCAAATTACTGCATCCGACGCAGTGTCCCAAGCAGTGGCTGTTAATGGCAGCTCACTCTGAAGCTGCACCTCGGCGAGGCGAACATTTTTCAAGTTGCGCATATCTGATAATTTTAATTGTAGTCTCTTTTTTTACCCCGCGGCCATGAATCAATGAAAGCTCCGGGGTAGAAGAAAATGAAATGTAGAAGGGGATTAAGAAAGAATCAAAATGAAAATAAAAAAAAAAAAAATTAAAAGCTAGATCAAGAAACGATGTTCCATCTAGCAATTTCGACAAAGAAGAAGTATAAATTATGTTCCTACAAGTTGCGGAGCTTTGCAAACATATCGGATGCGGACCAAAAGATTTTAATTTTCTCTGCAGACAAAAAATCGACCAATGACTTCATCCATATTCTAATATGGAATCAGCCCATTTTGACCCAGATTCATTCCAACCACAACTACGAGATCAATGGCATACTAGAATGCAGCTTATAGAATACACCGAAATTCAGAGCTTAATAATCGATTTCCTAGCTTTATACATAGATTCCGAATACTTCCAGTGTAGGGTACATTTTCGACCAATTCCCAGTGCCCAATGATCCCACGGCGCGCAGAAGGTATACATTGCGAAAACCCGCTTAGCGAGTCTTGTAGGTCTGCCAGACTGTAGAGAAGATCTTGTTAGAGATTCGACCATAACCGTCGCCAAATCTATGAATAACATACCAGCAATAGCGAAGGGAGCACCGAAACCGGTGACTAAACGTTTGAGTCAGTAACCCAGAACAACAAATCCAACCCGTAGAAATCAATTGAGAATCACTCACTCATGAAAGCCCAGTACCGGAAGAAGAAGAACTTGGTAAGAGGGTTGAAGGGGATGTTCGAACGAGGACCCTCAGCGTAGTGGTATGGGCTGCCGAGCTGGGCGCGGGTGGTGGAAAAGCCACGACGGGCGACGAAAGAGGTGGCCATTCTGGCCCGGAGAGCGGTAGCGGCGTTCATCTTAGGTTCTGTTAGATGCAATTGGGAAGATGTAAATCATCAGCCAGCAGTTTACCTACCTTGAGGGAAGCAGCAGGGCACGGATGGTCAAGGCAATCTACTCTTCTCATAACTGGCGGGAAGAGTAGGAGTGGTGGAATGACAATCGTCGGCCCGGAACCGGGTCACGTGCTGGCCGTTCCGAACGGCAAGTTTGTCCGGCGGAAAGACCTGCAGCAATGGCTCTGACCAATCATAAGCCGCCCGCCTCAAAAGGAACATTGAAATTTCTCAGTGAATCGGCGAGCGCGACATAGTGCGACGAGCACTTCAACCATCCGGTCGTTGTCCGTCCTTGCTCCTTGCGGCCGACCTTGAACGTTCGACCGACTATGGATGAACTTTTCGATGTTTTTGAGGACCAGCCCCAGGCTGTTAAACCCTCTGACGGAGCTCCCAAACGTTCCAAGAAAGACAAGAGCAAGAAGCGTCAGGTCAATGGTGATGTGAAGGAAAGCGATGCCACCGTAGAAGCAAAGGAACCCGTCGCCGTTGCCGATACCCCCGTTGAAGAGACTTCCGAGCCAGAGGAGGGCGACGCGCCTACGACAGACAACAATGAACAACCGGATGCGAAACGGCCGCGACTCGAGAAGGAACCGGAGCCCGTGGTAGCCGACTTATTCGAGACAGCGCAAGAGCGTGAAGTCGCCGGATCTGCAGGACTTCAAGCCGCCAATGATTCAGCATCCGTTGTTCTTTCGCACCAAATTCGCCATCAGGTCGCGATACCACCGAACTATCCATATGTGCCCATTTCCGAGCATAAACCTCCCGAGAATCCGGCGCGAGTATGGCCGTTCACCCTCGACCCGTTCCAGCAGGTTTCCATCGCATCGATTCAAAGAGAGGAGAGTGTACTTGTTTCAGCCCACACTAGTGCCGGAAAGACCGTCGTCGCCGAATATGCTATTGCCCAGAGCTTGAAGAACAACCAGAGAGTTATCTATACAAGTCCAATCAAGGCCCTTAGCAACCAGAAATACCGAGAATTTGCAGCAGAGTTTGGAGATGTTGGTCTAATGACGGGTGATGTTACCATCAACCCAACGGCTACTTGCCTAGTCATGACAACGGAGGTAGGCTTCGTCACCCTCGTTCTGAGCCTAGTGATCCTAACACATCTTAGATTTTGCGGTCTATGCTGTACCGTGGCTCCGAGATCATGCGTGAAGTCGCGTGGGTTGTCTTCGATGAAATCCATTATATGCGCGATGCGAGTAAGTTTCTTCAGGGGTGACACTAGGATTCAGCTTGTTAACCGTGGATACAGCCCGAGGTGTGGTTTGGGAGGAAACCATCATTCTGCTTCCAGATAAGGTTCGATATGTTTTCTTGTCCGCCACAATCCCCAACGCCATGCAATTCGCCGAATGGATCGTCAAGATGCACAACCAACCGTGCCATGTTGTTTATACTGATTACAGACCGACACCCTTACAACATTATTTCTTCCCTGCTGGTGCCGATGGTATTCACCTGGTTGTAGATGAGAAGGGCGTGTTCCGCGAGGAAAACTTCCAGAAGGCTATGAGTACTATTGCAGACAAAAAGGGCGATGACCCAGCGGATGCCATGGCCAAGAGGAAAGGAAAGGGCAAAGATAAAAAGTTGAACAAAGGTGGAAATAAGGGCCCAAGTGACATATACAAGATTGTCAAGATGATTATGATCAAAAACTACAACCCTGTGATTGTCTTCAGTTTCAGCAAGCGTGAATGCGAGTCATGTGCTCTACAGATGAGCACCCTGGCCTTTAACGACGACTCTGAGAAGGAAATGGTTTCCAAGGTTTTTAACAGCGCGATTGAAATGCTCTCGGAGGAGGACAGGAACCTCCCCCAGATTCAACATATTCTACCTCTCTTGCGCAGAGGTATCGGTGTCCACCATTCTGGTCTTCTTCCCATCCTGAAAGAGACCATTGAAATTCTCTTCCAAGAAGGTCTCATCAAGGTCCTTTTCGCTACTGAGACATTCTCCATCGGTCTTAACATGCCCGCAAAAACCGTTGTTTTCACAAGCGTTCGCAAATTCGACGGTTTCAGTCAGCGCTGGGTCACCCCATCAGAATTTATTCAGATGTCTGGTCGTGCTGGTCGAAGAGGTCTCGATGACCGAGGTATTGTTATTATGATGGTCGGTGAAGAGATGGATCCCGCTGTAGCGAAGGAGATTGTTCGTGGCGAACAAGACCGACTGAATTCGGCGTTCCATCTTGGCTACAACATGATTCTGAACCTGATGCGTGTAGAGGGTATCTCACCTGAATTCATGTTGGAAAGATGTTTCTACCAGTTTCAAAATACCGCCGGCGTTGCTACTCTTGAAAAAGGTATGTGTATATGCAAGTGTCGATAATATTGCATTTTGCTAAGTTTAGTACAGAGCTTGTTGAGTTGGAGGAGAAGAAGGCCAACATGACTATTTCTGACGAAGGAACCATTCGTGAATACTACGATCTGAGGAAACAAATTCGCCAATTCACCGATGACATGCAGGCGGTTACAAGCCATCCCAATTACTGCCTACCCTTTATTCAGCCTGGACGCTTGATCAGCATCAAGCACAAGGATGTGGATTTCGGATGGGGTGTCGTTGTCAACTACAAACAACGCAAGCCCCCGAAGAATTCGACCGAAGAACCTACGCCGTACCAGAAATTTGTTGTTGACGTTTTACTGAGGATCGCCGACGGGCCGTCGGTCGGCACTAAGACCTTTGAAGATTTGCCGTCCGGAGTCAGGCCGCCAAAGGAGGGCGAAAACTCCCGTATGGAAGTGGTGCCGGTAGTCCTCAGCTGTATCCAATCTATCTCTCACATTCGGATTTTCCTCCCGAAGGATCTACATTCGGCAGATTCAAGGAACGGGGTGAAGAAGGCCCTGGATGAGGTGCAAAAGCGCTTCCCAGATGGCATTGCTGTGCTTGATCCGATTGAAAATATGAACATCAAGGATGAAAACTTCAAGAAGCTGCTTAGGGTAAGATAAGCCTTGCTGTGAATGGGTGTCTCAGGTGTGCTAACGTAAACTGCAGAAAATTGAAGTGCTTGAATCTCGTCTCCTCTCTAACCCATTGCACAACTCGCCACGTCTGCCGGAACTTTATGAACAGTACTCGGACAAGGTTGAAACTGGCTCCAAGATCAAGGCCACCAAAAAGAAGATCACCGAAGCCATGTCGATCATGCAGCTTGACGAGTTAAAGTGCCGTAAGCGAGTGCTTCGTCGGTTTGGATTCATTAACGAAGCCGAGGTCGTGCAGTTGAAAGCCCGTGTGGCCTGTGAAATTAGCACGGGTGACGAGTTAATGCTCAGTGAATTGCTTTTCAATGGTTTCTTCAATAACCTTACACCTGAACAAGTCGCTTCGGTGCTGAGTGTGTTCGTCTTCGAAGAGAAGTCCAAGGAGACCCCTGCCCTAACACGAGACGAGTTGGCGAAGCCGCTCAAGGAAATCCAGGCGCAAGCCCGGATCGTTGCCAAGGTTTCCCAGGAGTCAAAGCTCGCTGTCAATGAAGAGGAGTATGTGCAGAGCTTCCATTGGGAGTTGATGGAGGTTATATATGAGTGGGCGAATGGCAAGTCCTTCGCTGATATCTGGTAAGTCCCTATTTGCCACCGTTTAGTTCGGGAGTGTGACAAGACGCTAATGATTCCTTTCTTTCATCATCTCAGTAAAATGACGGATGTTTACGAAGGCAGTTTGATCCGAGTCTTCCGCCGATTGGAAGAATGTTTACGACAGATGGCACAGGCCGCCAAGGTCATGGGGAGCGAGGAACTTGAGAGTAAATTTGAGACCGCCTTGACCAAGGTCCGCAGGGACATTGTTGCCGCACAGTCCTTGTATCTATAGACGTACGACTTACTACTACTACTACTACCACCTTACTTCCATTACAGCGATATTACTTTCATTCCAACCATCGTGTTTCCACTCATGTATGGCAAATTGTCATGGTGAGTGGTGGTGGCATTTCCCTGGCGTCGGAGGGCTCAAAAAACAGGGTATCATCGTTTGGTTTGCTTTCCGTGTAATTACTTTACCATATGTTTATGGCGAAATGAAATAAATTTTAAGTATTTATTTGGGAAAAAAAAAATTTTTGCGTATACTTCCCACCCCCTCAAAACTTTATATTATTACGATGATTGATAATGTTAACGGAGATCATGGCAAGGGGGACCAGAGCAACGGAAATAAATCTAAAACAAAACAAAAGATTCGAGTCCCTTTTTGAGTTCTCAGAAACTTTCGAGAGTGAGGTTGAAGCAGAAAGAAAAAGTGACGATAAGGAATAATGTCGTGGTCATCATGGACGCTTGACCTGCGCAGAAGGCGTGCGTTGCCTCCCGCAACCGCCTTTTCCAGTCCACCGCTTCTCTTCTTTCTCTCTTCCCCACCAATTCCATCCTCTCTCCCTCACTCCTTCAGTCTCTCTTCCTGCATTTTTTGTCTTTCCCTTGCATTATCTCTTCTCTCTGCACCTTCGCCTCGTGCCCTGTAGCGGATTTCTTATAATACCCCATATCACCGTCGTTCAGTCAGCGTCAGGTTTCTTCATCTCTCCGCCCACCAGCTGTCCGTGGTCATCATGAACAGCTTGGTGGCTACACCACCTGTGCCTCCACACTTCTACGAATATTCCCGTCTCTCCTCCCCTCGTCCAAGTAAGAACCCCCTCTTTACATTGATAACCGATGGTCGAGATAACGAATTTGCTGATAAATATCTTTCAGTGTCTACACCAACCTACACCCCTAATAGCCGCAAGCGGAAAGCCGACGACGATGGTAACGATCATGATGGACGAATGTCCGCCTCTCCGACAAGCTCGCCAGCGTTCACACCAAGGTCTCTTCCAAGCCGAAATATGAAACGAGCCCGCCCGAATGTCAGCGGCCGACCCCTGTCACTTCCTCGTTTGTTAGAGACCTTAGATACAGATGCTCTCCGGGGGGTCCTTCGGTCGATGTGTGAACGCCACCCGGGATTAGTCGATGAAGTTGTTCATACTGCTCCTCGCCCGAGTGTGTCTTCTGCTCTGCAGGTGCTTCGAAACTACCAATCTACTCTCCAATCCTCCTTCCCCCTGGGTGGCAACCCGGCATCCGACTACGCTTATAATCGAGTTCGACAACCTCTATCCAATCTTCTGGATGCCTTGAGCGACTTCACACCGCACTTCTTACCACCTAACGAATCTCAACCTTCTTTATCTCTAAATTACCTAGATGGCGCCACTGAAATCATTCACGCATTACCACGATGGCACACACCCCAGAACAACATAGAGCGGGACTCTGCATACGATGAAATTTGCAAGGCCTGGATCCTTGTGATCCGGGAGGCTGCCAAACGTGGCGGAGGCATTCAGTTACAATATGGTGGTTGGGATCAGAAGTTGGCAAAACACAATCAAAACTCCGGTGGTAAGCTGCAGGCGGCCGTCAACGAGCTTGGAGCCAGTTTAGGATGGATGCACGGACCTGAGACCCAAAGCCATGCAAGCCCAGGTGGTAATGACTTTGGTTCCATCCGGGAGCAGCTCCTGTCCGGCACATACGGGCTGGGGACTCCAGTTAAAGTTGGGCCATGGTAAACCCACCAGCTTCTACGACCTATTGATACCCTACGATTATCCTAGAGACACCCTTCGATATCCCCAGAACTACTGTCTGAATCCTCGACCGTGCACATCTACGTATGATACGATCACGATACCAACTGCATGAACTAGAGAGTTGAGGGTCAACTTGGCGTTAACAGTGTGCAAAGAGAAATTCTTCCTTTTTTTTTTCCTTTCCTTTTTTCCTTTCCTTTTTTTTTTTTTTTGTTCTCTCTTTTTCCCTCTCATTTTCATCTTGTGCCTGTCAGAATCCACATGTATGTTGCCTTTCCTTAGATATCAGCCCGTGGCCCAAGTTTCATTTTATCACCACCATGTCATTGTATCATCAAGATTAAGCATGGTTCTCTGTCCTTCCTTGATTCATTTCCTTTGGTTTTCTTTATACTACCACGGTCGACATTTCGGACGTTACTTGAATTTTCTACCACTTCCTGCGAACTATGTTCATTAGGTTTTCCATCTTTTCTACCTTTCTACCTGTCTTGTATACCCTTTTATATTCTTCTTTATTTACTGGAGTGTGACTTGTGTTTTGTTTACTTGTTGCATCTTGGGAGGACTCAGTCATATACTGAACTTTTCGGTCACCGGGTCAGGTTACGTGTCAAGTAAAGGTTAAAAAGAAAAGAAAAGAAAAAAAAATATTCTGACTTGTGTCACTGTTTTAAGGGCAGTGGACGCAAGATGAATTGAACAACTCAGAGGACCCATCGGCCCCTTTACGTGGGCATATGCGCAATATCCTCAGGGGCTCTAGAGCGAATGGATTGAACCCATGGAACCAATATCAGAATTTGCTGACAGGGGTCTGCTGGGCAAAATCAATTTGGGGAGGGATTAGGCTAGCATTGCTACAAGACAGACTTCATGTCTGCCCGAGAGAACGTAATATGTAAAGTTTCGAAATGGGGAGTTGTGAGGTGAAATTTAGAACATTGTTAAATTAATATCATGTGCGTTACAATACATAACGAGGAAATGGTCGTGTTGTCATCATATCCATGCCTTAGGTTGAACAATTATATATATCAAAAAGCATCCTTCCACAATCTGACACTCTATACGCTTCCTCATGCTTTGCTCAAGCAATAAAATCATCCTCATAACAGCGCACGCTTCATAACCCCAAATAGCCACCATGCATCTTCCCAGCCCCCATCGTCGCCTGGTTTTTCTGTCACTGCAGGGACTTCAGAATCGCTAATGGTCGACGCACCATCTGTCCTATCAGTCCGTCCTGATATAGATACCTGGTCGTCGTCTTCATCAGCGGCACTAGGCTCTGCCCACTCAACATTCTTGGGAACCTGGTCAACAGGCCCACTGGAATAAGACAGCGGCCAGTCGTCAACGCCAAATACTGTCCATTCCACCATGCGATCGAACCAACTGCCCAACCCAAAGCCGCGCTCTCGGGTCAAGCGCTGCATCTCCTGCTCATCAATGTCATCCTCCGAGTCAGAGTACTCGTCAGACTCGGACGTATATTCCTCTTGTTGAATAATCGCCATCTCTGCACGGATACGCTCGTCCACAAAATCTGGCACGAAATGTCGCACATCAAGCGCAGGACTTTCAAGACTGCCACTGTCACCCTGTCTAGTAGAAGTCATCTCGAGGCCGGTCATGATAAGGTCAGGCCGACTGCCTCTTCTACTGACAACGCGCGACCTAGATGCCGCCGGGGTTGACCGCCCGGATCTGGATTTCCTAGTCACTTTGTTAAAGTGACCAGGGGACTCCACGTCATAGTTACCTTCATCAACCAGACTAGTCGAGCTCTCCCGCTTCGCGAGCCAACTTTGACCCTTTTCTTCTCGGGTCGAAGAAGCTAGTGCGATCCCAGCGCGAAGCATCCACTCTGCATCACGACGACTAGCTGAGTCTGACGGGTGACGACGAGGTGGCTGTCGCTTCGTCTTCGACGCTTGGTGGTGACATGGTTGAGTATCATTTTGACCCTGGAGGTTGGTATCGCTCAGGTGTGCGCGGGTCGAGCTTTTACTCCGCTGGTGGTGTCGGGCCCTGGACCCGCTGCGGGAGTGAGACAAGAGACCTGGGGTACCGGGGACGGAGTAACTGGAGAGATACGAAGTCTTTGCGGGGATATCATGGGCGCTGAAGTAGGACTCAGAATCTTCAGCTCTTGGAGTAAAGTAATCCTGGTGCTCGACATCGTCGTCAATAGGGAAACGAGATGTCAATGGAGCTAGGGAAGCATGGTTTAGTGAGGGATACGAGCGGCGCGAGCGAAAGCCGCCCTCGGACTGCGAAAGCTGTAGTGGAGTCATTAGAATGTAATTTATCACTACCCGTCAACAGGGAAGCGCATACCTCCATCTAGGATGCCTGGGGCCACGGAGGACAATAAATACCGGGCGAAGGTACTAAGGGAGTGGCAAGCTCATTAATGGTACGATGGATGCAGCAGCTCATGAGATTTTGGAGGGTTGTTGGCCTTGTTTTGTCGGCAACTCCGCCCGTGACATGTGAATGCGGGCACCAACGGCTTTGCTCCATTCTGGACTTTTTCGACAACTTAACTTAGGGTTGTTTTTTTTCTGTTAGGTAAATTGGTAGGATTTTCCTTGACCGGATAGGAGAATCCGGTGGATATCACCACGTCAGTGTTCGAACTACGGATTCTATAAGACATTGTGCTTATGTATATCGACGTGTCTTGCATCTTTATGGTATTCTGTACATTTGTCGATGTGAAACGTCAACCAACAGTCCATTAATTCATTGAGGATTCCATATTTAGACTATACACGTTTTTTATGATTTATTTCTTTTTTCAAACCTTACTCAATCCTCCCCTTATTGACAACAAAGCCCTCCATGGCCGAAATCGCAGCCCACAGCCGATTCTCCGCCTCGGGGAAGACTAAGGACCGTGGGCTGTAGAAAACTTCATCGCTGACTTCCTCAGGGTGACGAGGCAGGCAGTGCATGAACTTCCAGCCTTCGTTAGCACCACCACGCTTGGCAAGTTCAGGAGTGATTTGGAAGCCCTCGAAGTCCTTCAACCGCTTGATCGACTCTGCCTCCTGTCCCATGGAGACCCAGGTGTCAGTTACCAGAATATCCGCACCCTTAACTGCCTCCTCAGGAACGTTGGTTTCAATGATTTTCCCTGGTTTCGAGACACCATTGCTGGCCTGCTTGATGAGCTCCAACATCGGGGCAGGAATCTCATAGCCCTTCGGAGTCGCAACAGCGATATCAATACCCATCTTGGTGGCAGCGATTGCCATGTCAAATAGAACATTGTTCGCATCACCGACCCAGGCAATCTTGAGGCCCTCTAGACCCAAACTGTCAGAGCGATGGGCCTTAGGGGTAAATGTTTCGTAAATGGTCTGGAAATCGGCAATGGCCTGGAGAGGGTGGAAGGAGTCACAGAGAGCGTTGATAACAGGCACCGTCGAGTGCTTGGCAAGGTCTGCAACCTCAGCGTGCTTGCCGACTCGGGCTACAATGCAAGAGACCATGGAGGAGATTACAACTGCAGAGTCATATAAGGACTCATTGACTCCGAGTTGAATATCATCCTTGCCTAGAAACATTGGATGTCCTCCCAAGCGCACCACAGCCCCTTCAGTAGATATCCTGGTCCGGGTACTGCGTTTGCTAAACAGCATGGCTACTGTTTGCCCAGTCATGGAGCCAAGCAGATTCCGTGGGATGGAGCCCGACTTGATGGTTCGTTTGTGTGAGGATGCATTACGGACGAGGGTTGCGAACTCTGTTGAGGTAAGATCCGCGATGGAAAGAAAATGGCGAGGGGCGAACGGTGAGGTGGGGGGAGTCATAGAAGTAGTAGTGTGAGAAGAGTATCGGCGCACAGCGTTGAGTGGAATCCTCTGGCGCAAGGTGTGGTTGCCGCAACGAGCGGCGGCCAGCTTCAGACCGCAAGTCATGATGAGATAATTTACGGTAGGTACGCGGTGAAGCAATGGAGTACAGGAAGAATATATAGAGAAGAACCAGAGGATTGAAATGACTCAATTCGTACCGGACTAGAGAAAAGAGTCATCAACAGCAGCAACAATAAAAAAAAAAAAAAAGAAAGAAAAGAAAGAGAAAAAGAAAGTACCTTAGCTTGTTCGTTCGAGTCAGGCAGTTAGCTTGAAAGCGTAAGTGTGACTCCTCCAATGCGATCCGCTTTTTCCGTCTCCACAACACGCCTTCTCCAGTTATGGTTAGCGTGGTATGATTGCCGATCATCAGCGTTGATTTAAACTGATAGGCTATACTTCCAGGTCTGGCCAATTCATCCGGCGTGCGTTGTCCATACGGAAGTTGATTATTCTTATTCTTATTCTTAGCCTTACGTCCCCTTTTCGCCGATTCATAACCATCGGTAGCTTGCATTCTTTCAATCTACGGATGCCAATATCATCTCTTATCACTCTTATCTACTCATAACGTATTGCTATCGTGTTATCTCCTCCACATCACCTCTTCTTCCCCCCCATCTCCCCACATATCCGCCCCCGGCCATCATGGCTGAAGAGGCAAGCAGACCTTTACTGAACAAGGGGTCCAGGCCCTCTTCGCGTCCTTCGTCACCGACTTACAACAAACAATCTTCCGACTCGAGTCCTGCACCTCTATTCGAATTATCTTCCGAATCCACCCCTTTACTCTTCAATCGGGAAGAGGACTTGGCAACCTATGGGGGTGTTGCACCCAGACGATCTTCGGCAGCCTCAGAAGACTTTCTTTCCACCAATGATACAAAGAAACCACGAGGCAGAGTACGATGGCCAATATTCTGCGTCTTGCTATCTCTGATTGCGATCATAACAATCCTAATATTCGCTTTTGTCGCGCCGGCTGTAGTGAAGCAGTATGCGGTGGATGCCGTCGTGTTCAGCCCAACTAATGTCTCGGTTGAGTCGGCCACAGCGGATGGAATCCAGGCGAGGATACAGGGAGACCTTGTACTTGATGCGGGCCGCATAAAGAAAGCACCAGTGCGGAATATTGGTCGTTTTGCCACATGGATCGGTAGAGAAGTCGAGACAGGTCAGTCGGAAGTCGAAGTGTATCTACCAGAGTACGGCAACGTACTCCTCGGAACAGCATCTCTACCTTCTATCAAGGTCAACATTCAGAACGGCCATGTCAACCATGTCAACTTCTTGGCGGACCTAGTCGCTGGTGATATCCCTGGTATCCGAGCGGTAGCGGTTGATTGGTTAGAAGGGAGACTTGGCCGCCTGCGAGTGCAGGGAAAAGCAACAGTGCCACTCAAATCTGGCATTCTGAGTTTGGGCGAACAGACGATAACCGACTCTATAACCTTTCATGGTAAGCCACGCTATTCTTCTTTCGCTAAGTGATCTCTGACGTTGTATGTAGAGGGTGATTTCCCAGCACTTCCAAAGGTTAATGTTACAAAGTTCAATGTGCACGATACAGATACGCCCGGACGTGATGGAGCTATGGAAGTTGATGCCTCAGTGGCTGCTCTTGTCGATTCGCCCTTTGGCCTGAATATTCCTCCGCTTGGGTTTGAGGTGCTCGTGCCAAACTGCTCGCCAGGCGACCCATATATCTCAATAGCGGACGTCACAACAAAAGGATTCCCGATATATCCAGGGCAGCCGACGTCTGTCGACGTTGCTGGAATTGTTCAGGGTCTTTCTGATGACTTAACGAAGACTTGCCCTGGAAAGAAGAAATCTCCCTTGGATTTTCTAGTCAAGAGTTATATAGAAGGCCTTCAGACTACAGTTTATGTTCGTGGAGCCGACGTTCCGTCCTTGGGAACACCTGAGTGGGTGGTAGACATCCTAAAGACCGTGACAGTACCCTTGGCTTTTCCAGGACATGCTCTGGACAATCTCGTCAAAAACTTCACCATGACGGATGTGCATTTCGACATGCCGAATCCCCTCGCAGAGCCTGATACGCCCGAGTCTCAACCTAGGGTATCAGCCTTGGTGAATGTCTTGATTGGGTTGCCTAAGCAACTGAACCTTCTTCACCTAGATGTCCCTCGTGTTCGTGCCCACTCTGACATATTTTACCATGGGAAGAAGCTCGGTGTTTTGAATCTGCAAGAATGGCAGCCAGCTAATTCCACTCGTCTGGATAACGTTAATGGAGCTCCAGCTTTGCTCGTTAATTTTTCCATGAAGCATGCGCCGATTCAGGTGACTGATGGGGATGTTTTGACAGATATTCTACAAGCCTTGCTCTTTGAAGGACAACCCGTGAGACTGACAGTTGCTGCGAGTGTGGATGCAGAAGTCTCTACAGGGCTTGGAACCTATGCTGTTCGTGGAATACCAGCCGAGGGCGCCGTGAACGTTAAACGTGAGTGGCAATAATTTTGAGACTAGGCGTGTTTTTTGTTGATGCTTGAATAGCGCCGTATGGTGACTCACTCGAGCGACTGAGTCCACGGGTTGAATCGATAGCACTCGGACCTACAACTGAATCGTCACTCGTAATGAAAGCGAAAATCAACATAACAAATCCGTCGCCATACTCCGCATCGGTACCTTTTGTTGACTTAATTCTTGTCTACAATGAGACTACAGTGGCTCACGTAACTGCCCGAGACCTTGTGATTGTGCCTGGGGTAAATTCTGGTATCTATGCCGACCTACAATGGAATCCACTCGAACTAGGTGGCTCAGCTGGTGTAGCTGCTGGCCAAGAGATGCTCTCACAATATGTTTCCGGTGAGTTTTGTATTGGTTTGCGGACCTTGCTAGATGGGTCTGTTTGCCTAACCACTACTAGGTTACAACACGTCCGTAACAATTCGCAGTCACGAGGGAACATTCCCGGCTCTACCAGAACTTGGACAGGCACTCTCCAGACTAGGACTTGAAGTCCCAATCCCTAGAGTGCCTGTTCCTGGAAATCCTGGTGATGAGGATGGAAAGCCGAAGTTTATCCAGGACACAACGGTACTGTCTACTCTCATGGAAGCCGCTTCTCTACACGACAACCACTATTAATGATATGTTCTCCCGGGGAACATCTTTCAAGTAAAGACAGTGTTCTATAAGGTGCTTTTGGTCTTGCTGACTTTTGCCTGCTACTAGCTACACCTATGGTCATCAACGGCGGAGTTCACATTGTCCTCCCCGTTTCCCAATACGACCATAGAGATTACGTCGGTAGAAGCCAATGCCTTCTACCAGAAACATGAAGAGGTCGGTCGTATCGATTACTATATTCCTTTCCTGGTGCCGCCGGGTCTCTCCATAACCCCGCGGTTGCCTGTTGAGTTAAATTTGAATGGGATTGGATATGACGCTTTGAGGAAAGCTCTTGGCGGTACACTCAAGTTGGATGCTGTAGCAAAGGTTGGCGTTCTGATTCGAAGCTATCGCACTACCATAACATACTATGGTCAGGGGATCACCGCAAGGGTGAAGATTTAGTGTCGTGGCTTTCGCGAGTGACTGGTAGAAGCAATCACTCCTTTCTCTTGGGCATTTTGTTTCTGCCCTCTCAAGATACATGGGCTGGCGTTTGGGTATAGAGGGCACGGTATTGGCTGTAAGCCGGTTTTGCGGGGTTGGATTTCGGGATATGTTGAGCAATTGACTTACCAACTCCATCTTTCCTCTCCTTCTACGGAGTACGAAAGTTACCTTACAACTACCATGCTAAGAAATAAATGCTTGCGTAGGCTGATGAAGCTAAATTGCACCAAGTTTCAAGTCAACGACATGGAAACATAGATAATGTACTCATGAAAAGTGCATGACTCAAAAGAAAAAAAGAAGAAAAACTGCTAAATTTTACACTAAATATTATAACTTCCAAGGAAAACAAGTTTGCTTCTTCATTGCGATTCTTTTCATTTCGGATATCCATTTTAACCAGGAGGAAGGGTGCTTGCGTCGACAACGTCGGCAGCCTCCTTCTCAAGCTCCTCAACCTGCTCGTGAAGAGGGGAACGAGGCAGAGCCATCAGACCGGTACGGGTAGACTCCAAGACACCGAAGGGAGCGATGAGCTTCATGAAGGAGTCGATACGAGACGGCTTAGCGGAGCTATTCAAAACGTCAGTGACTGCACCAATGCGTACACGGTGAATGACTACTCACACTTCAACAATGCAGTTGTTGTTGCTAATATCAAGAACCTTGCCGCCGAACTGGTGGGTCAAGCGGGTGATGGCATCAAGATGCTCGTGCTTGTGTCTCAATGCCTGACTGGGAGGGAGATTGCGGGGGTGGAATTCAGTGATTTGCTTCTGGCCCTCGCCCTTATCCTTGTGGCCGTCGAGGGTCTCGCCGGGGGTGGTGATCTCGCGGTGGTGCTGAAGCAATTCCTCGAAGAACTCAGGACCCAGGATGCTGACCTTCGCAAGAAGCAACTCACGCTGCACAAGAGCAGAGTCTGTATAGTCAAGGACGGCCCAGACGGGAACAAGATCGTCCAGCTGGCGACGGGCCTGCTCGACGACACCATCCTGACCCTGCAGCACGATGGTCATGCGGGACAGATCTTCAACCTCGGTGTTACACACGACCAAACTGTCAATATTAAAGCCACGAGCAGCCAGAATTCCCGAAACGCGTGAAAGAACACCAGGCTCGTTCTGCACCAGACAGTTCAGGATATGGCGCTTCGGGGGATTAGTCGGCGCAACGGGAGTCTCGTACAGAATCGACGAGACGGCAGTTGGGGCGTCCCATTGTGGAGAGGAGTCCGACACAGGAAGAGGAAGAGGAGAGCGACGATGGAGCGCCTTGTAGGCGAGGGCGGAGGTCGAGCTGGAAGAGGCCCTAGCTGTGGTGAACCGGGGCAGAGTCGCAGCTACTCGGGCAGTTCTGCCAGCAATGGAGGAAAAAGGCGCTGATGCTGTCTTGAACAGCATCAAAGGACGCCGGAAAGCCATGGTCTCCCGAATTGGCCTGCAAGCAAAAGCAGGCAATGCGAAGGAAACGATAGAGGCAGTGACTTCACACTCGACGGATGGAGATTGTAGTCATAAATCGCATTTTATAGTCGAAGACTTCCGAGGTCGGGGTGCTGACTCAGGCTCTGGTACGGAGTAAGGTCACTGACTCCGGAGCATTACCGCTATACCGCTTTGGTCCCAGTGCAGCATTGGCACCTGATCGTTGGCGATGCTGCACCGTTTTTTTGCTTTTTTGAGCCCAGATTCATTCGCGACTCCTGCTGTTGGTGCGTCGGTATGTCTCAGATCACTACCCGATCATCATCTTCTTCTTTCTCAAATATCTGTCATCATTGAGAGATCATTGATTGCCTCTTGTCTCTTCAAGTCTCGTACCAGATAGTACTTCTTTTAGTTACATCTTCTCGCTCATTGGTCCCACCGTTACGAACCCCCGTTTAGCTGCTCATTGTTACGCTAGCGTCCAACCAGGTGATCCGTCGCTCTCCACCGCCTTCAAAGAAGTCCTTTGCAGTGGTACCAGTCTTTGGAGCATCTCACTCGCATTGTGATTGCTCCAATTCCTGCTTGTTCAGCCTCAACATACAAGATCGCCTGTTCATCATGACTGACGAAGAACGCCGTGTCAAACGATCCCGCTTTGATCAAACAGAACCGGAGCCGCGCCGGGCCTCTCGTTTCGATCGTCGTTCTCGATCTCCCTCGTCGCGACAGTCTGAAGCTACTCGCACTCGGAGTCCTCTTAGTCGCGAACCTCGAAGCCCTAGCGCAGACCCGGCAAAGAAATCTGGGGGTGCGGACCCTGCTGCCGCAGCGGGTATGACTGCCCTCCCTCACGCTTTTGAAGAAATTGTTGGATTGGATATAGGAGGCTGACACCGTGACAAAATGCAGCTGCCGCAGCGGCCAAGATCAACGCTCAGTTGCAAGCAAAGAAGGGTATTCAGCATGTCGATGTTCCACCTATCCGTTCGGTGAGTATATCATGCGTGGTTATTGTCACTCAACTGAGGAACATATACAACTAACTAATTGTCCTGGTAGGCCACAAGTCCCGCACCTGCAGCCGCATCACCGTCCGCTGGAGATGCATCCACGAAACTTAACACAGACATTTACGTTGCTGATGGAGACTATATCAAGGACATTGAAATTAATGACTTGCGAAACCGCTACACACTGACCAAGGGCTCTACTCAGAAGATGGTAATTACTCCTGTTGCATCCGCTGATATTCCAGGCATCCTTTCGCAAGCTGGCTTCCGCTGCGGCCATGCGCCCCTTCACCCTTTGCCTTTTCTTATCTTTTTCTTTCCTTTCTCCGCATAGGGTCGTGGCCAAAGCTTACCCAGTCCTAATCATCCATAGCATCCCATTTCCCCTCATTTGCATCTGCTGACCTCCGCTGCGTGACATCTAGATCAAGGAAGAAACTGGCGCCGGTACGCCTTCACTCCATGCTAAACTTGTCAACTACTTAGTGAAGAAAGAAGCTCATCTCTAATTTTTGTTTTAAGATGTCACGACTCGAGGAAACTATTACCCGGATAAGAGCATGGCCACTGCCGCGGTATGTGAATTTGTCAACGCACGGTGACGAATGAATGTCTAACAGGGTACCTTCACTCTTCACAGAATCCCCCGCTGTACCTACATGTGACGAGTACGAACAAAGAGGGTCTCGAAAAGGCCGTGGAATTGATCGACGAGCTCATGAAAAAGGAACTCCCCAATCTGGTCGATGAGCGCCGATTCCGACGACGCGAGCCGGAACAAGTGGAACGTGATGAATACGGTCGTGTATGAAATAGCAGGAGTATATCCATAGGGCTGACACGTGTGCTAACTATTCTCAGCGTAAATGGCCCGAGGAGCGGATCCCAGTGGACCTTGAGCCAATTCCTGGCTTTAACCTTCGTGCCCAAGTTGTCGGCCAGGGTGGTGCATACGTGAAGCATATTCAACAGAGAACTCGATGCAAGGTTCAAATCAAAGGTCGGGGTTCCGGCTTCATGGAACCTAGTACCGGTAGAGAAAGCGAGGAGCCAATTTTCTTGCATGTTGCGTAAGTAATCTATCCCACCATCTCGAAGCGCTGAAACATAACAACGCACAGTGGACCCGACCCCAACGACGTTAAGAGCGCTAAAGAGCTGTGCGAGGACCTTTTGGCCAATGTTCGAGAACAGTATCAGCGCTTCAAGGAGAATCCGCCCCAGCACAACTACGGCGGATATGGCCAGCGTGGAGACCGTTATCAGGGAGGGGGTTATAGTGGAGGCTACGGTGGGGGTAATGGGGGTGGCAGTGGCAGTGGTGGTTATGGGAATCATTCGCACCAGAACTCGCCCTCGACGTCTGGTAGCCCAGCCGCGCAAGGCGCAACAGGAACATCAGGAGGACAAAACCTAGCCGACTATAGCGCACAGTATGCACAGTACTACGGATCCGATCCCTACGCTGCCTATGGTGGATATCAAAACTACGTCGCCTACTATCAATACTATCAGCAATATGCTCAACAACAGCAACAACAGCAGCAGTCGCAGCCACAGTCGCAGTCCCAAAGTCCCGCTCCCCCTCCACCTCCTCCGACTAGCGAAGCGCCGCCTCCTCCGCCTCCTGGTTCAGGTTCCCCCCCTCCACCTCCTCCCGGCGGCAGCTACAGTGCAGTACGTACTTTGTTTAAGTATAATGAAAGGGAGACCCTTACTGACTCGGCATGATATAGGTCCCACCACCACCAGGCCTGTGAACCTGTCCTCCGCTATTTAGTTGAGATGGACACAACCGCAAAAGGAGGAATCGAAACACCCTACCTTGGTACCGTTGCCGATAAATATACCTACTTACTGGCCAGGTGTAACCTTATAGCTTATCCCCATGTTTGACATCTGATGAACTCGGATTTGGGCAATATTGTCTTCGTGCTAGAAAAGATTGGAATTCCTGTCTCAGCTCCATATCTTGCTTTTGTGCAATGCTTAATCAGCTATAGTCCGTAGTTAGTAGAGCTCCTTGATTTTCGGATGAATAATACATCTGAGGATCATGAATTTGGAGGTTTGATACTTATTACACATGTTGCTACTATTCTCCGAATACCCCGTATTGACAATTCTGGGCTATGGTGTGCGGGTTCGATTGCTGGAGGAAGGGATAAAATATGTACACAAAGCCAAAAGTCGTCCCTATACAGAGATTCCGACATGTAGGATACTCATCTCTGGCAAGGGCATTAATCTGATTGTTTATACTCTTACCCTTGCATGTCGTTAAGTAGGCATAAGAGCACAAGTTACATAGTCATGCTGCAGTTCATCCCTAGTCAAAACCAGAAAAAGCATCCGGATACATTGCCTCCATGTTCGACATGTAATCCCACTGCGTACAGTCCATCAACTCATTCTCGATAACCATTTTTGCCTTGCGAAGCGTTAGACTCCTGGAGCCTTCCTTGCAAAAATCACAAGCAAAGTCGCACGGTGATGCACTTGAGCCCGTTTTCATTTCAGAGCTTGGGGCCTGAGAACCCATCCTCTCAAGTTCAAGGTCTCCGAAGAAATCCTTGATCATTTCGTGCCTGCAGCGGCTAGTTGACTCACAATAGCGAACAACTTTTTGGAAACTCCGCAACCGGGCGTATTGGTTTTGAAGGTTGCTATTAGGATCGTCCTTTGGTATTCCATTCGCTGGTTTCTTGTTGGCGCGATTGTAGGCATTTTCAACGTCTCGTCGGAGACGATCAAGTGCTTTATCTCGTTCTTGGGTGTTGTAGTATACGATCGATGCGGCGGCACGGCCGTCGCGACCTGCGCGACCGGACTCCTGTACAAACCCCTCGAAGCTTCGGGGAGGGTTCCAGTGGATTACGAACCGAACATGGGGGTTATCGATACCCATGCCGAACGCATTAGTTGCGACTATTATATAAAACGCTGGGGTTTGGTCGTTTGATTCTGAGAGTGACTGCGGGGAAGTCCACTGGGACTGAATCTGGGTCCTGTCTTGGGAGGAAAGGCCGGCGTGATAAGCAACCGCTCGGATATTGCCGTCCCATGATGTCGACAGAATACCGGCAAGGTTCTCCGACGTTGACCTGAAGGAAACGTAAATGATACCGGATATAGGCGGAAGATTAGTGTCATTTCCCCTTATTCTGGCTTCTCGACGGTTCTGGATGGATTTCAGCCAGGAGACGAAGTCGCTAACTTGAGCATTTCCAGAGTCTCCTGAATCGTCGATGGAATTTTGGAGATATCTGATCTCGTAATGGATGTTTGGTCGAGCTGAGGGTGTATTGAAAATCCTCAATCGGCCGGGATCCAAACCGAGGAGATTTATGATATCCTGACGGACACGCGGGGTTGCGGTCGCCGTGCAGGCGCTGATCGGAACTGGGGGGTTATTCAAGGCCCGCTTGAACCAGGAGAGTTCCTTGTACGCTGGACGGAAATCATGGCCCCATTCACTGATGCAATGAGCCTCGTCGATGGCGACACGATTGAGCTCTCCTTGGGAATGGATAGTTTGGAGATTCCGCCGGAACGTCTCCGTTTGGCATAGTTCCGGAGTTACATAAAGAAGGCGGGTACGGGGATGTCCTGAGAGAAGATCTGCGAGGATTTCGCGTCTCTCTGAAAGTGACGTGGTCGAATTGATTGTTGCCACTGCTACTCCTAGGGTTTGCAGCGCGTTTACTTGGTCTGTCTGTAGGTGTGTTGCTTCAATGACCTGAGCTCCTGGCATTGAATCCGCTGTAACTTACCATCAATGCGAGGAGAGGACATACAACGACAGTCACTGTATAAGAGAGGAACATTTAGAATACATCGAACGTCTTAGACCAAAGTCTACATGATGGAGGTGGACCAACCGCCATGGCTGATGACAGCAGGCAATTGGAAGCACAGGCTCTTTCCAAATGATGTAGATGCCTGCAAAAAAACATCGTGGCCTTCCACGGCTGCTGTGATTACCTCTCGCTGTAGAGGACTATTCAGAGCCTAAATTTAGTTTTAAGTGCTAGCCCAAGAGTAAACGAAACTTACCGGAATGACTTCTTTCGGAAAACCCGGTGTAGATAAAAGTCCAAGTCTACCTTGCGATGCTTCAGATTGCCGTCTATCATCTCCGCAGCATCTTCAGGTCGAGGTATTTACGGTTTTAATGAAAGAAAGAGAAAGGTTGTTTGGATTTACTTCGGGAAAATCTGCGAAACGCGTTGGAGTAGAAGACGGAACGCGATATCACGTGGAATGACAGTCTGTCATTACTTTGCCTGATGCAGTAATGGTAATAAACACACCTAATATCTTGTCTACTTTCTGGATGTTCAATTCTTTTGTATTTCAATTTATTATTGCTAAAACTAGATGTCACAAAAATATTCACTGTACAGGATCAGGATAGTGCAGTTAGTCTAATAGCTGTCATCAAATGGTATGCACCTGGAGGGTATATATAACAGGTCTATAATGTACATGCACTGAATTTTTTTCAGTCAGGCTTCAGTGTCTCCTACTGCCTTTGTTTATCTGCTTCTCCAGCTCCTCCTTCACGGCCATGACGTCAAGCGCTTTGCGTCTTTTGGGTTGCCAAAGTCGTTCGATATGCAGCCAGACCTCCATTACTTCCTTAGGTCCGCAGCAGGCACCGAATGCTCGAAGAATGATGATAATCATCCGGCGTCCTAGAAATACCCCATTGTCAATCTGGCGCTCCAACCCTTCAAGCTCACCATCCTCGGCATGCTGGTCTCGGCCTCGGTAATTGAACAACTCGTCGGTATCAATATCATCATCGAATTCGGCAGTCGCATCATTGACACCTAATTCGTCGGCATCTTCCTTGCTTGCTTCGTCACTCTCGTCCACCTGTTCCTGCTGATGTTCTTCAGACGTGATCTTTGCCTCGGACTTGCCCGAGGGCAATGGGGTGTATAAGCCCATTGGTTTTCTTGGCAGTGTAGGTGTCTGCGCTGCCAGTAGTGCAGCGCTACTTCCTAGAGGATTTTCCCAAACGAGCTTTGCCGTGCGAAGATGAAAGCGGTCATTAAATCTGTTCTTTGATTCGTAAAGGGCGCGAAGATACGCTCGCCATGCGTTCCACAGCCGTTCAGCAGTCCAGCCTTTTCTCTTTCGGCCGTTATAAGCAAATCCGTCGAAAAGCAGCAAATATATCATTCCACGCGGTGGAATTGCAAAAGTTTTTTCCATGTCACCTATGACTGACATGAAAGCGTGTAAGTTGCCCGATCGATAGGCGTGGTGAGCAAGAAGAATATGGAATGTCCGCGTATCGGGGGTCATAGGAAAAGCCTCCTGCAAAGCTCGATGGTGCTCAGGGAGTTGGTCCTTAAGAGAAGCAGATACTTGTAAAAGCCGATTGAGCTTCCTGGACTTCTTGCGATAAACGATGAACTCTGAGGTCAAACTCGGCCCATGATGTAGCCTCTGCTCAATATCAAGATCAACTGTGTTTTGCGCCTGCATCATGCGATGATATAATTGCTCTGCAGTCTTCGTTTCCCCAGCCCGAAGAAAGGATACTATCAGGCAGTTCAGTACCACTGTGTCAACAATCTCCCCACTAGCCACGAATGCATCGAACGTCTCACGGATGCCATCCGCATCTTGCTGCATTCCGCAGTAGTACATTTTGGAAACCTTTCCAGGGCGAGTAAAAGTGATTTCACGTTTCGCCATTTCCTCCATTAGACGGTCTGCTACTGTGAATTGGCCAGCTTTGATGGCTATGTCGAAGAGGATGTTAAAGACCACGCCATCTGACTTGACCCCGGCCACATGCTCCATTTGCTGCCAGAGACCGATCGATCTCACCAAATCCCTTTTGCATACTTTGCCGGATGCACGGCCTGCCAGATGGATAGCAGAACTCCACAATGACCGCGACACGGGGAGTTTTGCAGCCACCATGTCTTCTATTAACCCAAGATAGCGGCGAGCATCAACCCACCGGCGGTTAGGAGGGTTAGCAAACCGCCGCAAAAGTGCCCCTCGTGACCGTTTCGACAAGTACGAAACTCCTGGATATGGAAGATCTCTGTACAGTCGAAAAACATATTGATTGGATTTCTTCTCATCCCACATGGCTTCAACGAATAGGGCGACCGACTGGAGCTCCACGGCATCTTCTTTATTATCCTTACGAAGCACAACAGGTCGAGGTGACGATGAGTCAGCCTGCCCATCATCAACAACAGTGTCAACCGCCTGCTTCCAGTCCAAGGATTCTCCAAAGACAGAACGGTATAGTTTTGAGGTAGCATCGTGTAATTCTTTAGCCGGGCTCGTCTTCCCGTGGTAGCGGGATATGGTTGGTACCGCAGGCGGATCTACTTGGCGGTCAAGTGCGTTTTCTCTGGAGACGGCGTAAGACGGGTTATGTTCTGAATCCTCCGGAGACAAGGTGCCCGTCACTGACTCGCAATTCAAGTCTTTGAGCGTGTGTTGTGATGGTGGTAATCCCCTGTCTAAATGTGGCTTTTGATCTGATTCCGCGTCTTTGTGATGTATCCTAGGCGAAGGTCTCTCTATTGATCGGTTTGGTATACGTATGTCTTCGCTCTCGTCGTCTTCTAACTTTTGCGCAATGCCGGAGTTGAACATCCGTTGTGTTCTTGGACGATGTACCACTCCTAGGCACTTCGCCGGAGACCCTAGATAATCCAGGCGTCTTTTCGACAAATGCCCCGTACTCGTCAGGCCCCTGTCTCGCCACCTCGCCATCTCGCACCTCGAAGTCTTCGCAGACATTGTTGACAGCCCTCGTCCTCGAGGAGAGTGCTCCCGGCAGTAGCCTGCCATCACCAGCGAGCTGACGAAAAGGTCTGCTATAGAGGCAGCGGACGGGCGAGGGCGTCTGGCGCCGAGTCTCCGGATGGAAGCATTGTAGGAGAATGATTCTGGCTTAGACATGGAATTGCAATTGACGGACAAGCACGTATCCAAACCCTGCGAAGGGGGCAGTCGCAGGTTGGGCGAGCTCTGGAACCTATTGGGATGAGGCATGAGACGGCAGACATCGTGGCATCGAGTCAACCGTGCATATCCCGAGGAGGTCTCGAGCAGATTGAAAAGAATCGAGCAGACTGCTCCTCGAGCGTGGCAGGTCGCGAATGAAAGCAAAGTCAGAATTTGGGGAGGAGAATGGGGGGAAGGGTGGTTCTAAGGTGAAGCTCCGCGTCAAATTATTATGTTCTCTCTCAATAATCTCTTTGGCTTTGCACCGGAGCGGAGCCACGGTTGGTCCAATCGGAGCCGCCCATTGCCAATCCTCTTTTTCACCCGCGCGCTCGGCCACCATCACCAAAACTCCACGATCAACCGTACCGAAAGGTCTCCATCGTTGTCCCCTGGAGGAGAGTCGCCTTGGACAATTACGTGTGGGTTCTACTTGGCCATTGATCCTTTTCAATCCTACCGTTTTAATCGGCCTATACCCTACGGCTGCCCTTCTGGCCGCCGCCTTCTTCCGATCCCGCCATGGGCAAATATAATCTCACAGCTCTCCGAGTCCGACAGACGGCGCTTCGACAGAAGGAAGCCGGTAAGACTCACCAAATCCCAAAATGGATTAATGTCGTGCGCGATATCCCCCCCGCCCAGGTCCTCGTGCGGAACCAGCAACAACAGCACCAGCTCGTCCGACAGCGTGTGAAAACGCTTCCTGGAGCCTCGAAGCCGCAGGTCGTTTTTGAAGTTCAGGAGAAGCGTGTGAAACCGAAAAAAGCCAGCCGTATGTTCCTGCCCACCGAGATCAAGTACGAAGAGGACCTGTTGCGAAAGGAGTTTTTCCGTGATCACCCCTGGGAGCTTGCGAGACCCCGAGTTGTGCTTGAAAGTACCGGAAAGGATTATGAGAACTATGACTGGAGCCGGCTCCAGCAACCAGGAAAGCGATTGGATGGTGAGAGGTATGTTTCCCCCTCTGCCTCGCTGCTTTCAGGATGAATGCCATCCTAGTATATCGGATTGTCGGACGCTAACAACTTCCTGTTCCCTCATAATAGTGTCGTCCAGCGTCAGCTCTGGCTCCTTAACAATGTCCCCGATATGACCAAGAGTACCGCTTATGATATCGCGCGCCGTGAATTCTATCGCCTGCGTCTCCAGGAAGATATTGAACGGCGAGTCGCTGCCGAAGAAGCCGAAGCCACAGGTGCTACATTCGGACCTACCCGCCTTGAAGTCGGCATGGAA
Source organism: Aspergillus caelatus (assembly GCF_009193585.1). Lineage (NCBI taxonomy): Eukaryota > Fungi > Ascomycota > Eurotiomycetes > Eurotiales > Aspergillaceae > Aspergillus > Aspergillus caelatus. The sequence continues at coordinate 27,122 of NW_022475344.1, read as the reverse complement.
CTTGAAAACCAAGAATACGAACGCTGGAAGGTATGGGCTAAGTCGGAAGCCCAGGTCCAGGAACAGAGGACAGCAGCATTTACCGGTGCTCCGGAGATCCCAAGTACTGACGATAGCTTGGGGCTAGAGGAAGGGGTGGAAGAGAAGCAGCCTCAGCAGGCGTAGACCATAAAAGCATGAATATCTTGATAGAACTCGATTGAACTGGTCTGGGGTATTTTGGGACCGGACATCTCGATGGTTATGTATAATACTGGATGTATTTTCTTTTCCGATACTGTTTATGTATTTCTTCAATTACTACTCAACTGCCCCGTGATTCCGCCGAGTATTTATTATTCAATCTGTACAGAAGTGCCGCTTCAGGGTTCACAAGGTTCCATAACCCACCCAGTACGCTTGTATTTTTGGTTGATGTATGGTAGTATGTCTCCGGGACACTTGATTAGCTGCTCAGGTGGAGATCGACGGCGAGATTGATATGGGGAGAGACACGTACAAAAATAGAAAGTAGAAGTTAAAGAAGAAGAAGATAGAGTGAAGCAAAAGTAAAAAAAAAAAAAACCAAAAAATACAAAGAAGAATCAAAACCAAATCGAAATCAAGCTACAATAGACCTTTACGTACCAAGTAGGAGCAGTTGCCCCGGAGTTGTTGTGAAGGGTGACGGCCAATCAACGGGGGGAACTTATCGCTTCCCCCATTTTATCGCCTGGTGTTTCAACTTCATCCTGACCCGGACTTCCTTTTCTGAAACCTCCTGGGAAATCGCGGCGCCTGTTTGATCTCCAGTCTTCAGTTGGATTCTCATTCCTTGAACCCCTAACATTACCCTGAATTTACTTTACCATCGGACCGATCTTTGGTGTGCATATTCGATCAATCAGTTTGGGGTGGCTTTTGATCTGACAGCTGCACTTTTTCTCCGCGTTTCACTAGTCAAGTTACAGAGGGCACTCGCTCCTATCTCCGGTTTCTTCTGATCTCATGGGCCCGGCAACCACCGATACCTGATTTCGAGTCTCACATCCAACCTGGAAGATTGACAGCTCAATTGTCCTGGTTCTATGATCAGTACTGCCTTCCGATCTCTACGAATCGAGCGAACTTTGGCCATTTGGAAACCCAACGGCGATCATCGGGCTTTGTCTCGCGCCTCCGTCGAAATCAGAAGTACCGCCTTCTTCACGCAGCATTCGCCTTAAGTATTCTACCCGAGAAGGACGAAGGAAGGAAAAGATAATAAAAAAAGGATCTCGACTGCCTATCCATGCGTTCATAATCCTGCTGTCGCAGCGTTAGTCGATCATGCTTCACCTCAATTCTCTCGCCTGTCTCGTGGATATTTTAATTCATTAATTGACCGTTGAACACGGATTGGCCATCAACCTTTCAATTTACTTATTTATTCTCGCTTTCGTCCTCCGCTATGCTTTCCACCATGACACGCCCAGAGGATTCGATCCGAATGCCTCGCTCATACCGTGGTGACGTTGACGAGGACGATGCGAGCAGGCGAATTCCGGAACTTAATATTCTTTCTTCTTCGTCATCGTCGTCATCTTCATCCAATACTGAGGCGCTAGAAAAAAGTGAAGATGAAACAACGCTCGTAAACGGATCTGCGGGCGACAGGGTTGGCAATGTTGGCAAACCTCACACAGGGCCTCGACTTCTCTCACCCGACGAGACTATTGAACTTGCTCGTTGCGCCGTGGACAGTGGGATTCAAGACACGAAACGCTCTTTGGCAGGAAGCGAAGCAGTCAGTGATGTCGTGAAACCAAAGTTGACTATCGACCTGGGTCATTCGAACATCGTGCGCATTCCGGAACCAGTGGTGGACATAATTAAAGATGAAGTCGAGCGGTATGTATCTGTTACCGGGTGATTTCTAGGACCACGAAGTGTTTCATCTCCTTTGTTAGAGGGGTTGCTGATCATTTTTAGACTCTCCTTATCAAACAACCATCTGTCTCACATTCCCTATCGTTTTGCAGAGTGTTTCCATCTTCGGTACCTTAACATTAGAGCGAACAACTTCCGGGAATTTCCTAAGGGTGTACGTGATACATGACCGGCTGTACAGCAGGGCCTTTACACACACTAACACGGATACCAGGTTTACAAATTGCCGCTCCTCGAAATCTTGGATCTCAGCCGTAACAAGATCAGCCATCTTCCCGAAGAAATCAAGAAATTGACTTCTCTACGGGTTCTGTCTGTGATGCAGAACCGCCTTGATGATCTGCCCCTTGGGGTATCTGATATGAATAAGCTTCAGATCCTGAAGGTTGCTGGAAACCCCTTGCGGAATCCTCTACGAGAGCTCTTAGAGATTTCAGAAACAGATATTGCACCCTCCACCATGACAGATAACGAAAAAGAGGTCGCGGTAACTGCAGTGCTAAAACGATTCCTGAAGAATGAACAGCTCAGCACGACACCAGAGAATGAAAAGGGCACCGATGCAAGGTTAGGATACTTACCCTGAGATGTATTGGCATAGACTGACGGTCACGTATAGTGAAGCGATCTGGGACACCCCTAAACCCGTCAAACGTGGAATAAGCAGCCGCTTCCCGGTCATCCCAAGTACAGGCGACATCTCTTCTGATCCCAAATCACCGTCGCTGTCGCGGCCTCCACCAATTCCACTTAAATCCCACTACCGTATTGCCTCCGGCCAGAGCATAGCGTTCAACAGTATCCTCCCGCGACCCGGAACATTTATCCCTGGTGTCAATGAACGCAACCGGAGTAACAGTGAGGGTATTATCCAGGCATCTATTGCCGCGCGAAGTAAACGGATGGGGGGCATCAGGAAAAATGCCGACCTCGGGAGATTGGATGAGACCCAGCCGTATCGGAACAGTCACCTTCGTGGTCTCAGTCATGGGTCGATCCTTCGCCCAAGAGCACCGGGCGCGGCAGGCAGTAATTCGTCCAGCCCAAGCAGCCCAAGGGAGCGTAGGCGCTTGAAGGATTGTTTTGTAAACCGGATGTCAAGCCTGCCGGAACAAAAGTGTGAAAGAAAGGCAAGGGAATCGATTATCGAGTGTGGAAAGGGGGTCTTGTTTGCCCTTTTTCAGGTTCAGTCTCATGTATATGCTTTGATCAACGTGATCAAACGCGATGATACCCGGCGAAACAGTCTCGAGATTGTCTTTTATAACGCCTCTACTCACGTTGACCGGCTCAACGAAGCTCTTGAGTATGCGGAAAATGCTCAACTAGATGATGCTGACTTGGTACGGCTATCCAACGAAGCAGTTAAAAGGGAATGCGAGACGTGTATCATGGCATACACTCACGTTGGGACGCAGCTGCGCAATAGCCTTGGCAAGATTGTCGCCAATGCAGATTCACGCTATGTACGTTCGCTGATGCTAATGATCTACAGTAGCATCATTGAGCTTCGCAATGTTTGTGTGAGCCTCGGTGTTCCACTGCACACTCGCAAACGTCTCTCTTCCACCAATCCGCCTATACCGGAAATACACAGAGAGATGGTTGCCTCGGATAGACTCACTGGATCAACGGTGACCCCAACTAGAGGCAGGGCGCCGTCTCTCTCGGTGCGTCGTTACCGGAGTGACACCACTATTCAGCACCCTCAGATCACCACCAGTGGGCCATTACAGACAGCATCCAATTTCCATTCTGCGATTAGCTCACCTGGGTTTGTCTCCACCCCATTTAGTTACGCAGCACGGAGTCGATCAAGTAGTCGGTCAAACCACATAAACACATCGATACCCTCGTCCCTCGCGACTCCCCGTTCCGGCGAGTCCTTCCCTCCAATGCCTACTACAGTTGTACCTCGGGTTAACCCCTTGACTGGCTTGGATGAAATCGAAGAAGAGCGAACATTCGAGCGGATCTTTCATCAGCTCACTACTGCGTATGCCGCCGCTCTACAAGCGCTACCTCAGGCACACCGTCAATTTGTGCGAAGTCTTGAATTGGCAGAACAAGTTCGAGAACCTGAAGTTATACAGATGCTCTGGAACAACCTCATTCGGCGATGTCGCGTGTGCTTGGAAGTATCTGAGGCACTTGGACTCCGCCTTTCCAACATGAAGATAAAGGAACCCGGCGGCGGGATGCGCCACCAGCGCGAGTTCTGGCAGTTATGCAAGGCATTCATGCAATCATTCGTTGATCTTGTGACAGACCTGCGTGAAGTCAGGAGCATGGATCTGCTCCCTTCTGAGATCATCGTGCTCCTTCGTCCGGTGCAGAGGGCCAGCAGAGAGGCTGGTCGGCTGATCGAGGGTTCGCCATGGTCTTACCTCGCAGACATGACATCTGGAAACGCACCAGCAAACATATACGGGCCCCCTTTACAGTCACAACATACACAGCATCAGATCAGTACAAGCCTGTCACCACAGTCTGTTACTCTTCCTGCAACACCTTTGAGTGCTGCTCTTGGTCCAGCTGCTCAGGCGACAGTGCCGTCTACCCCTGCAAGTGCGTACAGTGACAAATTCTTCGAGGGAGATGTGTTTCAGAGGGCCGACTCTCTACTTTCCATGCCCAACCAGGCACCATTCTTCAGTCGCCGGTGACGTGGCACAGCTGACCCCACTTGATGTTTTGCCCAGGTGGGCGTTTACCGCATATTTATACTCTTGTGCTACACTATAGAGTTATTTATTCTCAAACTCCTTCCGACTCCTGTGGTGAGGTTTATTATGTTCTACAAGGCTTGAGGGCTCTTACGACCTCTTGGGTGCTCCTACTTGACTGGCTCAAGAGCGGCATCAATAAGGACCTCTAAATAAATCCCTCTCAAGTCTTTCCTCTGTTTTCAGATGATATTAGAAAAGCTCAGGAAGTGCTATGCATTGCTTGTCGGACTGCGTCTGCAACATGGCTACCCTGTTACCTGAGTATGATTTGGACGATTACAAGATGTATACCTAGTTGCGTGACTTGTTTTTGCATTCCCTCCGTGTTCTGACACTAGGGATAAAAGTGATGGCGTACGGTGTTGATATTCATATAGTGTGGAATAGCCTTGCATAGCGTGCCATCTTTTGTGTAATCATGCGTGACGAAAATAGCGAAATGAGACATTATTTGCTTTACTATCAGAATCGGTGTGCTGTAATAGAACTGACTATACAGCCCCAGTAGTAGTAGTAGTAGTAGTAGTAGTAGTAGTAGTAGTAGTAGTAGTAGTAGTAACATCTGAAGCAACAAGCCAATTCATAGCGAACATACATCGTAACACATATGGGAATACTTGAACTAACCCAACTCCAGTCAGTCCCCATAGTATTTTGGCAGTTCTTATTTCAAATACATAACCTCTCACACACACACAGAATACAACAGAAGGCTTGAAGAACCTATGTTGACCAAGGAAAAAAAAAAAAAAAAAAAGAGGCAAACATTCAACCTGCAACAGCAACAACAACAACAACAACAACAACATCACGCACATAAGCAAACATCTCACGTGGCTTCTTCCCAAACACGCTGTGCCCTGCCCCCCAAAAGAGATGATAAGTCACCCCGCGTTCTGACCCCCAGACGCCCACTTCAACGCCACACGCCTCGGTTCTATTTCCCTTGTCGCAAGAATGTGTGGGTGCAGCATTATCGCTGAAAAAGGGTCGGTTAGGCTTTTGGGAGAACCCTTGCGCTCCACTCCATGTCATGTTCTGGAGACTCAATTCGGTACCGAAATGGTTGAGTAGAAAGTCGTTCTCGCCGGAGTAGATATGGAGGGGGATGTTGTGGGTTGTGACGAGATCAGGAAGGATCGAGTATGCCGGGGCCACAGGGGATGGGCTTGATAGAAGGGTAGTCAGGATTGTGCTGTTGCAGGGGGCGAAGTTCATTTTGTTTCCATCCTTGTCCTTCTCTGCTGCGGCGGGAAGCAAGTTCAGTGCGACTTGGACGTCCGCACGGCTGAAGTACGAAGCGAGTAGGTCGAGGGGGTCGATGGTATCACAGTCATTGTGGGTGTCATAGATATCGTGACACTGTTTGCCTGCGCCCGAGGCAGACATGGCGCCCAGGTAATCGAATGCCGTAGCGAAGGTTGCACAGGGTCCGTAACAGGTGGAATTCAAGATGGATGTCTGGACCATGTCTGGCGTGGTGGGCTCGATGTTACATGTTTCATCTACTAAGCTGCGAACGTCAAGGTGCCGATGGCGTTTGTAGTTGCGGTTTTCTGGGTTTCCAAAGATGCGGATCTTGCCCTTGGGAGGGTATTGGTCTGCTGCCTCGAGGATTTGGTCAAATCCACAAGCCTTTTCTGCTTCTGTGAAGACGGATAGGATATCATCGGGGATTTGGAGGATGTCTTTCTGGGAACGCATGAATGACCCGATTGTGATGGTGGACATAGCGGCAGCGTTCCCGATGGTACCGTCGCCGATGGAGATGGACCGGAGGTTAATGGGGAACGAGTCCTGCCCTTGGACAATAGCGGAGGCAAAGTAAGGGATGTAGATTCCCGCCCATGACTCTCCGATCATATGTACTTGTTTCAAGCGGAGGTGAGGGAACACGGTGAAGAAATTCCGGAGCCATTTGTAGAAGTCAGATGTTACGCGGTCGTTGTCGGGGACAGGATAAGGGTTACTCGCAGTCGAATATCCCGTTCCCACCGGTTGGTCGACATAGAGGACGTGGCCTAGCTTGGTCCACGAGTGTGGGTTCTGGATGAGATGTGTGGAATTGCCATCAAATAAGACAGGTCCATTCCCTGTAGTTAGCCCTATAAGGGACGAGCAACCAGGACCACCGTTGAACCAGACTATGCAAATTAACTATGCTCCCATAACCGAAGTTTCGCGGTGGTGAAACTGACTTATGAGGTTTTCATCGTATGTAGGATCTTCAGCCTCGAAGAGCCAAAAGAACAACGAATTACCTGGAGGCGTTTCAGGAACAGGGAGCCGGCCAGCCCAGCTAAGCGGCAAGGAAGTATCAGGCAACGAATGGACCTCATATTGAGATATATTGGTAGGCACTCGAACTGCATGTGGGAAGAGGAAGGTAGGGACTGCCCATAGAGAATGTATAAAGGAATATATGGCTGCAATATTCATTGCGCTTGCGCTTCTGAATCACCGAGACTAGTGTGCCTCTGAGAGAGATAACCAACCATAAAAAATTCTCCAATTTCTTTCTGTAAACTTAGCCAAAATGCCATTAAATAATAAATATACGAGTAGGAGCAAAGGAAGGTAAGAGTTGCTGGCCATGTGGTATACATAACATCCGCGGCACCTGGTGGTGGTAGTGAAGCTTCCGGATATTGCTCTCAATAGGCTTATTGAGCACGGCCGTCTCCCATCTCGCCCGCGCGTCTAACGGTAGCTAGTAGTAGTTCGCTGTCAATTCACTTAATACCTCGAACAACAATTTGGGTATTCTTTATATCAAGAGTAATAGTAGTCCCCAACTGTCTGGTTGAAAAAGTGATACCCGTGTCTTGCCTCTTGTGTAGTAGTTATGGTCTTCGGCTTGCTTTCTCTTATTCAAGTGGAGGATCGCACATTGTGTTAATATTATACGGTATATAAGCTATATGTCATTCTCGAGAAATTAATCCAGAAGATATCACTGTCCTCCGTATATCAAGGCATTGGAAGAATGGCTTACAATAAGACTACATAGCATAGGGCTCAGGGTTAGGGTCGATCAGTTGTATCACGTGGTTTTGATTCCTAAATCAGAAACAGTGCCTCTTTATCGAGGTGCCAAGAACCACTATTTATCTCTTGTCTGCTCAAGTTCAGCTGAGGCAATTGCGATCCACTTTTTGATGATTTATAATGTTATCAGCTCCTGCAGAAATCGAGTGACTTTCCCTTTCCGCTTCTTGCTCACTGAACGGCCCGGGGCGTGGGGTGAGCACATAAGTGCGTGTCCTTGAGCGAGCCCTAGCTAGCTGATCCAGCCCGCTAAAAACATCTGGCCCCTAAGTGAATTTGTCCTTGAAGTCCTCCTAATCTTGACTATCAAGAAACATCTGTTTTTGATTCTACAGCTGTCTTTCAACAATCCCAACTATCATATACGGGATTTGTTATGGCTTTCATTGTTGGTGGCTTTCGCCCACCGTAGCTAGTTTACATAGTAGCCGGGCTCACTGAGACCAATACAGGATTATCACCCTACTACCCGAGTCCCTACCATATTAATAGCATATCCTAAAAGACAATCTAGGGTCCTCAGATCACTTCTATTTATTGTTTTCTAACAACTTTTGATAGTTTTCTACAAGTACAACCTGGGTTTCCGGCTATAATCTCGTTAGGCTCAGTTGACATAACTCCCAATACTTCTTCTGTGCTTGCGGGCCGAACCCACTATCTCCAAAAAAGAAAGAGGACCAATCCCAGAAATTGCCTTGGAGTGCTTACCACTACACTACCGCTACTGGCAGCTTATACTCTGAGTCCGGAAACTAATGTCACCAGTTATAATCTTTTGATTTTTTTTTTGTATCTCGAACTTTAACATACACTAAGCCACTTCGGAAAGCTTATATAATAAGTGATATACACTAAGTTGCAAAAACGGTGTCCGGGTGTTCTACACTCTTGTTTTAATATTATAGATCTTCTAGTATATAAATGAATGGAATTATCCTTAGTCATCGAAAACAAGTGGTCTGATTGGTATAGATTGATACAGTACCACCCGATATCGCCTTCCATGTCGGAGACAGAGATACTCTTTCAAACCTTAATCACATGATCCTCTAAATCCAGATATGGTTACTCCCGTCCTGTAGATCATGTTTCGGTTTTGAATGGTAAAATTCAAACGGACGAGTGCTGTAATGTTATGTATTATTACTGATCCAAAAATAACAACCTCTGCCCGGGGACCCAGACTACGAAGAGTTGTTGCGATATCGAAGTCAATCCAAGTGCTCAAAGCTAAGAAAAGAATATTTAGTTTTAAATGTTTCAACACGTTACTAGACATGGCTAACCTCGCGTTGACATATAGGATACAGGCTGATGGGAGGAGGCGGAGCAATTTCTTGTGCAGATCATAGAGACTCGCAAGATGAAGCTCGGCGAGGATCATCCTGACACACTGGCCATCTATTTCTCACACTGTACGCCTGATATGACCTACCTCTGCCAAACCCAGGAATATACAGTTTCTAAACCAAGCTTGTCCAGATCCTAGGCAGCTTGGGTAGCTCCAAGTATCTCATAAACTGCCTTGATATATGCTGCTGGGGAAGGATGTTCCGCGCTCAGCATCCTGTTCATAGTATACGCGATTGTGAGCCTCCTGTCGCTATCCATAACCACGGCCGAACCCCCCCATCCGCTACCCCATCCAACAATACCCTCCGGCAGCTTGTCATCAACGATCCCCGATCCAGGCCCGGTGAGGTAAATCCCAAGCCCACGTCTCCCGCTCCGCCCTGTCACCACATCTATTCCAGTCGCATGCTCTGTAAGCGCCAGTTTTACTGTCTCGGCCGACAGTAGGCGATGGCCTCCTTCCGCACATATGCCGCCGAGCGAGAAGCAGGAGAGGATCTTGACTAACGCTCTAGCGTTTGTGTGGCCGTTGACTGAGCCCAATGTACTGGACCGCCAGAGCTCAGTATTGGCGTCCTCAGCGGTGGGCAAGGGGTTACAAATCGTGCGCACGGCGATCGAGTCTTGCTTATATCCCGCCTGTTGGCTAAGTACCTCCTGGATCGAAGGTCCTGGTGGAGGCACAACGGGGGCCACCCGGTTCCAGTCCTCCTTGCGACACCCGAGCTGGAAGTCCGTCCCATCGCCCAGCGGCCGGCAAATCTCCTCCGTCACGAACTTATCGATTGACATACCCGTTTTCCTTCGCACCAGCTCCCCGACAAGGAATCCCTGTGTTATACCGTGGTATCCCATTGCGGTTCCGGGAGCCCATAGCGGTGCCTGGCGCGCTAGCTTGTCAGTTGCCGCCTCGGTGTTGTATAGGTCCTCCAGCGTCATATTGTCCTGCCACGCGCTGAGACCCGCCGTGTGGGCTAGTACTTGGCCGACCGTGATCTCTGACTTCCCGTTTGCTGCAAACTCAGGCCAGTGCCGGGCTACCTTATCCTCAGGAGCAAGCACACCACGCGAGATTAGCATTAGAGCCGCCAGATTGGTGACTAGTTTCGTGGTCGAGAAGACATTTACTATCGTATCCTTTTCCCATGGTTTCTTAGTCGATACATTGGCGTAGCCCCCCCATATATCTACTACGTTATCGCCACCGTTGATATTAATACACAAACTGGCACCGATATCTTGTCCGGACGCGATGAACTCTTGCATCAAGTCGCGTAGCTTGGAAAATCGGGCGTCGCAGTGGCCTTGGACCTGAGCCATTCTGATAGATATTTTGTTCGTGGTAGCGGTTGACCAATACAAGGAATAGAGCTCGAATTCAAAGGGAAGGAAGAGGCGATTTATATGTATAGGTGACGTTGAAACTGATGATATTTAGAAGCAAAAACTCGTGTTGTGCTTAACTATGAGTAGGTGAAAACCCTGCCTTCTGGAGGATTCCCCCTTAGTCGAACCCACTAACTCCTATATTTATCTGGTATTTTACGAAACAAGGTCTAGAATCGGGGTTAGAGTGGCACGAGTTCCCCGCTGGACCCAACCCGAACCCGCCCCAACCCGGCTCCGGGCCGGGGGCGGGGAACCTGAGCGGATTTTTCTTGGCATTACAATATCGATTTTCTAGATTTTTTCTAGATTTTTATATAGAACTAGAATATATATAATTGGTAGAGATATAGAGCTTAAAAGGTTTTAATACTAGGCTTATTTAGGTAAGGACTATGATTAGTAAGAAGTATAGAGACAGCAAAATTAGTAATATTACAGAATAAAGTTAACTGTTGTGGCTTTCATGTATTCTGCCGAAAGCGGTAGGAAAGGCGGTATGGCGGCCGCTTATCGGCTGCTTAGATAGATGAATGAACAAAACAACTTCCTCTACAATACTCTCGGTGCTTTTAGGCACAACATTAACTTTAATAGCATAAATAGAGTAAAAAGGGTTCTGAAGTAAGAGCTTATCAGGGAATATATACTTAATTTATTCTATATATCTATATATCTAGGGTTAAGGACTCTAGCCTATATTGGCTCTATCTATTCTCTTAGAGTCTTACCCAGGGTTGCAATTTTTTTTCCTAAAAAAAAGAAAAAAAAAAAAAAAAGAATATTATATATGTTATTCGTACTATGTTGTTTGGCTCTGTTTATTATAAGGGCTGATAAAAGTAGTCCTATTGTCAAGGAAATATCTACTATTCAGGGTAGAAGACCTGTCAACTAGGTAAGGGTACGTAGGCTGAAAGCTAAGCAGTAGATATCAGACAGACAGAAGACTGATTCTTGCCTCCTTCTTCCATTAACATTAGGCTAACTTTATATCCAGAAGAAGCCCCTTATTCTCCTAATAAGATAAGACTGACAAGGAGCTACTATACGCTATTGAAAAGTCAACGGATATGTGATCCGTCGTTGCTGTTCGGCCTCCGAGCTGTATATGCACAACGGGCAGGGTATACGATACAGTCACCATGCAGAGTCATCATCGGATCTGTGACACCTATAGACCTTAAGAGTTTAGTGTAATGCAGTTCATAGACTATTATAGTATTATATAATAAGTTACAGTCAGTAGTATAAACTACTCCTGGATTAGTCAGAGGGGAAACTGGAAGTCAGTCTGATTACTCCTGGAGTAGCCGGAGCAGTGGGTATATGTTCAAAGAGTATTTAGTAAGTAACTGTGAGTGCTCTCTGAGTGCTCACTGATCACTTATATGGCGTCCTCACAAAAGTGGCAGCACCCGTATTAGGCAAGTACACAAGAACCGTTCACTATAGAACTAGTGCTTACTCTGAAGTGATAGCTTGGATTAGATCCTATATAGGGACTCTATCCTTCATGGATTCTGTTTACTATCGGCAATTTTAAATTTTTTTTACCATCTACTACACTATCTCTACCTTCCCACCTGTCTCGAAATATTCAATCGAGATCAGCCTTCATCGACAACACAACCCATCTCAGCATCACCCTCACAAACAACAGAGAAAGCAAAGGAGAAGAAAAAAAAAATGTCATACACCCTCCTCGCCTTCCTCCCCCGCAAACCGGGCATCACTCCAACCGCCTTCAAATCCCACTACGAAAACCACCACATGCCCCTCCTCAGAGATATTCTAGGCCCCGACCGCTTCCCTACCGTCCACAAACGATACTACTTATCCCGGGTCGAGGGGCCTCTCCAGGACGCCACAGGCAAATCCACAAGCGAGACCACCGCTACTGACCCCCACCCCCCGACGAGGGAGTCATCATCCCCAGCACTGTAGCCGGGGAATTCTCGTGGGATTGCTGTGCGGAGGTCGTCTTTCGTGATGAGGCACAATACGAGGCGTTACATGAGGCGTTGGCGGCGCAGGGAGAGCGGTTACGAGCGGATGAAGAGTGATTTATGGATTGGAGGAGGGTGAGAGTTGTTCGTTTTGGGGCGGGGGCGGAGGTTAGTTCTTTTGATGGGTAGTGTTTTATTTTATTTGTATTGGGACGTAGAGGATTTGAGATTTGGTAGGTATAGTCTAAGATTGAGGTTCATCGAGTAGCTGTTTTATATTGAGCAGTTGTGGTATAGTAGAGATATGGTGATAGTGGTTTTATTGGTGGTTTTCTGTGTAGTTCTTTTGAGTAGCTGGGTTTGGTGAAGCTTAGATGGGTAATCTTTTATTATTATTATTATTATTATTATTATTATTATAATTAGGGTTATAACAGCTACTTGCGTAACTATAGGTAGGACTTCGAGATGACTTTACCCGAAAGTTGTTCGCTCAACTATATATTACTCAAACGGCAATGCTCATAACTGAGGCATCAGTGTATGCACAAAGATAACGATGATCCATACTAAGATTATGTATCTGGTTCGTTATACATCCGAAGTATCTTTGTTCTTTGTGAACTATTGTTTCAAGCAGGTGGATGAATCTCTGATCTTATATCTGTTAGGCGTGTTTCTCCCTTATAAAAGCAGTAGCACCTCAGTGATACTCTGTACTAAAGTATGTGCACTAGGGCCGGGATGGGCCGCACTCAATGTGTCGCTCATAGAGCCTTGTTTCTCTACTGAAATCTAAGCACGAGGCTCTTTGCTCCCCAAAGCTACCCTGTTCAGAACCTGCTCTGTGACAGGTAATCAGGGCGAGATGATATGTCAAAGATATAGATTATCAAAAAAAAAAAAAAACAATACCTGCTAGGTTTTGGTCCCATTATAAGTGCCATCACGCGTAAAAATTCCGTACAAGTAGTTACCAAGCGGACGGAAGACTAGCTAGGAGAAACAGATATCCTTGCACGCTGACAACTCTTTTAATTATATTACTCGAGATATAACACCCAAAGATGCAGGCCCATCACTCTCAGCAGTCCATGGAGACCAATCTCCTATTTCGAGATTTTACTGCATAATCCCCTTGTTATGACTCGTGAAGTTCACCAGTATCCCTAGGAGTCAAGTCATTGGATGTGCAAATCAATACATTTGAAACACTATAATGCTTTATTTTCGAGCCACGCTCAACTGGGACCCTGACAATATCTACCTGGCCACAGTAATCCCTGTCTAGCAACAAAACCGTTTGTTTTTCCGTTCCGCATGATGTTGATCCCTGGATCGTAAGCCACGGTGATGAGCCGCCTGCAGACTGCTTTTTCTCGCAGAATGATTGCAATGTGTGTGGCTTCCTCTTTTTCAACTCTCTTACCGCTTTCTATATCTTAGATTTTTAATATAACAATAGTAAAACACTGCTTTCCTAGGATGTCTATTACTGGGCCTCCAGAAATCTGCTTCCCTAAACCAAAGCACGGTTCTTGTAACCGGCGACAGTGGCGGTCTCGCCAGCCAAATCTTTCAGCTCTTCTCCCAGGGCGGCTGCAAGCACCTCCACTCCATTGATCTCCGCCAACCTGCCCATCGCCTCGACGGAGTCACATATCATATAGGAGACCTCACGGACTCAAACGTAATGCGCCGGATCTTCCAAGATGTGAAACCAAACCTAGTCATTCACACTGCCAGCCCTAAATTCGACTCCCCGAATCATATCATGTACAGAGACAATTTGGAGGGCACCAAAAGCTTAATACAGGTCGCCAAAGAATCTAGAACCCAGAGCTTCGTGTACATGAGCTCTGCGAGCGTCATCAGCGACGCCAAGACCGATTTAAGGAGTGCCGATGAGACGTACCCAATTATCCTTGGTGACAGGCAGCCTGAGTTCTACTTGTATACCAAAGCTCTTGCAGGGACGCACGTTCTAACGCACAATCACCGAGCGGAAGCCCGGGGGGGTGGGGGGCGGCACACTTCTTAACTTGTGCACTTCGGCCATCCGGTATCTTTGGTGTCGGTGACTGGGTTGTGCTCCCTGGGATACTGGGTCCATATTCCATATTATCGTGGTCGGACGAATGTGCAGATTGGGGATAATAGGGATCTGTTCGATTTTACAAAGAGTAAGAACGTCGCGCATGGGCATTATCTTGCTGCCGAGGCACCGGTAAAGCACCAGAAGGAGTTGCCTCTAGATAGTACCAAGGTCGACGGAGAGGCGTTCTTCATCACAAACGATGAGCCTCGCTGCTTCTGGGATTTTACGCGGCTAGTTTGGCGATATGCTGGGGATACAACGCGACCAGATCAACTATGGGTGATTACTCGCCCGTGGGTGTTACTCTTGGCAGGGATATTTGAATGGGTGTTTTGGGCACTCAGGTTGGGTGAACCACCTTTGACGAGGACTAAGGTTCGGCTTAGTTGTATGACCAAATATTTTTCTATCGCCAAGGTGAAGAAAAGACTCGGGTATAAGCCGTTTGTTGGGCTCGAAGAAGGACTGAGACAAGCGGTGGAGGACTGTGTACTGCGTCAGAAAACATCATAAGACTCTTGCCCTCTATCACAGTTGGTGGATTACGCCCGGGCTTAGTATAGAGGACAATTGCTGTCTCTATAGATGAGGTCACGATTCGAAGCTTTGGCTTCTTACACCTAAGATGCCGAATAAGCCAATC
Source organism: Aspergillus caelatus (assembly GCF_009193585.1). Lineage (NCBI taxonomy): Eukaryota > Fungi > Ascomycota > Eurotiomycetes > Eurotiales > Aspergillaceae > Aspergillus > Aspergillus caelatus. Next base: position 12,005 of record NW_022475344.1, on the reverse strand, counting down.
AATGGTATGGTATATCCTACTTTGAATATGGGCAAGTCATCATAAGTCCCTTGTTGAGAATAGAACGCAAGAGGATCTATGACGTGTTCAGTGATCCTACAACTAGTTCAGCAAGGACTACCTTTCATGCTTAGTAGATATATAGAGTACATGGGCAATGACTTTATCACTCTCCCACTATTTCATCGTCCTCGGTAGCTGGGAATTGGTACATGTGGAACTACACAGCCAAGGGTACCTCAAACATTTCTACAAGCCACCCTTCATAACTAAAGCAACCAGAAAGAGTCCCAGTCATGGGATGCTTTAAATGCTATTCTACCAGGGATCACCTCTGGTACCACGGATGTGTTTCATATTATATAGCAGGGCAATGATAATAGTTACTGCTATTTCAATAGTACATATTATGCACCAAGATAAAGAAAAGGTTTCATGCCGAGTTTCGAAAAGGAGTTATATGAAGGATGCTCTACCGACGGCTACAGGAAACAGCTTTATGGAAGCGATGTAGAAATCCTTAGGATTTAAAAAAGCTATCCAGCTGCGACCATCCCATAAGAACTGCCATTTGGTATAAAGTTCTTGTCTTGTTTCTTAGGCAAAAGAAGCTCAAAATAGTGCCATACTAACTACATATCAAACTTCTTTTGATTGTCCATCATGCAATGTTCTATTATACGGGAGGGGTATCAGGCCATCAGCCAAGGGCCAAGGCTACCTTTGTAAAAGCGAGATTGAAATTGCTTATAGAATGCGAGCGTTGACTAGTTGGTACCTACGTTGTGTTCAATGCTCTCGGAGTGCCCCCGGAGTGGTCAGTGAGCATTTAGTGCGTCTCGTCCGCATCACTCAGGGAACACAACTCCCTGAGTGCTCACGTGAGATCTCGGACCCCCATAATAGGAAATTCAAAGAGGCGCACAGAACAATGCTACAGTTATACATTACCATGTAACAGATACTCTCCATGGAGGCCCCGCCTTGACAGGTGTAAAGTGCAGTCAGTGACTCAGTGGGCAAGTCAAGCAGAAGAAATTTTAGCGTTGTGTGTTGGAGCATCGAGTGGGATCGAATAACACCGCTCTTTTATAGAAATTTTGATGCAAACAGGGGGGGGGGGGTTTGTGGCTCCGGTGGCCTCCGGAATGAGGCGACCACGCGCGTTGAGCAATATTTTGTGATCAGTGCATTTGCAAAAGTGAGGCGCCAAGCGCAAGCGACTCCCATTCCTTCGTACGCCCCTTCGATTAGTTGCGGTCTCGTCAAGGTTCCAGCCACCTGAGGATCCCTCTTTGTACGCAATACGGGGATTCTCTTTCACCATTTCCGCAGGTTTCAACAAAATTTAACATCTGCTGAAATCCAAAGAAGCTTTAAAACATCACGACCACTGGGTAGAGTTTATTTGAGAAGTTCTCGTGCCGATCCACATCCTTATACCGGGTACTATATCGCTCGAGGTATGAAGAGCTTATTCCGCATCCTGTACTTTTCCCCTTGGAACTTGCAGGGGTTCAACCCAGGTAGACTACAAAGCACAATGTCGCTGTTATTATCAGCGCGGCCGAAGCTGACTAGCCAATTCCATCGCGCGTGATCCACTTTCGACTGGAATCCTGGGAGATTTATCTATCAAGCTGCTGGGGGAGTGGATCATGGAATATCCCCATCGTCCCACCCCCCGAGACAAGGTTTCTCAGATGGGACTCTCTCCTATTCCCTGCCGCCATTCGCCACAAGCGATCCCGCCGACGGGTCCCAGAGACTCGATTGCAAAATGTCGAAAAAGGGAAAATAAAAAAGAAAAAAAAAATTGTCGGTGGGCGAATTGTCTCTAATGCACCATACGATCGTTTGAAGTACTTAGATGGTGACCACGATGGTGGGCATAGTACCAACAGTTCAAGTTCACCAAGTGAAAAGAAAAGAAAATTAAGTTTCCCCTGAGGTGATGCTCGTGGCCACCCGTTTGCGTGAAGTAAAGCGTCGACAACCCCATTTAGCATCAAGGGAATATGCCAAGTACTCTGTACAGTACACAACAAGACCAACACCGTCCCCATATTTTGGTATGGCCACGCGTGACACCGACGCACTGAATCATACCTAGCATACGCAGCTGGAGACGGATTCAAAGGGCTCCATACAGGCATGAGTAGGGAAAAGCCAAAACAGCGAAACAGGGGAGGGAGGAGGAGGGTATTAAGGGCTCAGAAGTTGATATGCTTAAGACTGGAATGTCTCTCTGCTACCTTCTTCCCCCCCCCCCCTACGTTAAGCTCGTTCTAAAGGGGTAAAAGGCTCTAGAGGCCTGATCCACTGCGCAAGAGCCATCTGAACACAACCCGCGGAAGGCCGCATACAAGTTGCAATACACCGAACGCTCACTACGGCAACGAAGACCGTATCAATCTTCTGCAATGCCTTCCATAACTTTTGATTTTACTGATATCGTCTCCTTGGCTCTCTTTGTCCACGGCTAATGCAATAATTCAACAAAGAACCGGTGGCGCCAGTGGCAATTCACAGTATTTAATAAAATCCTTGATTTCTCAAACGGGTAGTATCATGCATGCATCTTTGGGGAGAGGCTACGGCGGACTCGCTTTCTCTCGCATTGCCGGGTATTAGCATTGTGTTTTGGTGCACGCCGAATCCTTGAGATCGTACAGGTTGTATGGACATGACCCCATGTGCCCGTTTTTCTTTTTTGCTTTCTCAAATCCCTGCGGACTGTCATCAGGAATGTTGCCGAGACCGGCAAAAAATCCCCCTTCAAGGTTGTGAAGGACAGGGGATCGCCGCCCGTGGGTAGAGAGGCAGCTCCTTTCGCGACCGTTAGGAATCCATCTTTCCCCCCCCCCCCCCCCTTTGAGGATGGCCTCCATTTTAAGTCTCCACCCCAACTTAACTAACGTTTACTAAACCCCAGCAGCAGATCCAGAAGTAAAGTTAAACAGTAGAAAACGAAACAATAATACCTGAAATCATTGCCGACTGCTCGGCATCCCACGTCATCAATCATCGATGCGACTAGTTCGACGGCAGTGGACGTTTCCGTATGTCATTTGTTTTTTCTTTGCTCCAAAGTCACGGCTGCAATCGTCCATATCCAAAATTTTATGGATCAGCCTCACTTTGCCTTCCTCCTCCTCCCTCTCGTGGCCCTGGGGAAAAGCCGAAAGAAAGAAAAAGTTATCTAAAGTGGCGCTCTTTGGGGCTAAGAATATTTTCTTTTACTAGTATTATAGTTTCATCTCATACTGTTCCCATTCATCCTTTCTTTCAATTTCAATACTAAACCGAACCCAGCGTCGATTACATTAGTGCCTTTTCTGTACCCTTGGTTGGTCTACATCGTCTCTTTCTCTTTCCGACAAGTCTCTCACTCACTCACTCTCTCTCTCTCTCTCTTTGAATCCTATGCTTCTAGGGTCGGGTGGAGAAATTCATCATTCTCGACTCTTTCCCTTTTTTTTTTTTTTTTTTAACTCTCTCTCTCCTCTCTCCCTCTGTTCCCGTCCCATGGCTGTATTCAGATCTTATGTTTAAGTTCCATCCCATACCATTGGCTTATATCAACACTCTTCCATCCCCGTCCATTTTGCTAACGAAGTGGCTTGACCTGTACTCCCTTTCGGCATTACTGTAACCCACTACCGTTTGTTTTGTTCGTTCAACCTGTCTAGTTTTTGGTAGTGGTCGCATAGAAAGCCATTGGCTGTTCTTCAACTTTGCTTTTTCCTGGTTTGATTACTTCGTGGACAAGTTGACTTGACCCTGGTCGCCGTTGACGTGCTTGTGCCCTTTATACTTCTTTCAGTGCGGGAGAAACCGAAAAGGGCCCTAAAAGAGCAAGGAAAACAAAGGGGAAGAAAGAGAACAAGGAAGAAAGTAGCAACCATTGCAACTTCGTGCGATACAAAAGACAGATCATCTGGAGAGGATTGAAGATCATTCTTTTTTTGGGGGGTTTTGCTTGGTATCAACAGGGTTGATCGACATCGGGTAACCCGCATCAGGTGAGCACTATTTCCTCCCTCCTCACCGTAATGCCCCCTTCGGCCTCAGGCAAGGACTAACTGAAAGGGTTGGAGAAGGGGATCTCTTTCATCTAATTGCCCCGCCGACAGTGTGGAGGGTTGCGGTGCCTTGCGTCCATCAATAGAGAAATGCCCGTGACCCCCACGATCTAACGCTCCACACTTCTTTCATACATTACTGATTAAGGACGTGTTCTCCCCGGGTTCCACGAGCTTCCTCAACCACCCAGACTTGCGACTACCCCCCGGCTATCAACGGGACTGGATGGGAAATGGACCTTCAAAGAACCAAAGAGGCACGGCGGGACGCTCCCGGGAAGCAGGAGGACAGCACGGAGGGTCCTTTGGAACCATATGGAGGCAACGGCCACTCCAAAGATTCCCCCAAGAACGACTCTCTAGATCATCGGGATACGAATAAAAACAAAGACCCGGCGCAGGTAAACCAGCAACGTCAGGGTCCTTTTGCCTGCGACCATGATATTCACCAGGCTTCGCCGGAGGTTCAACAGCCCGCCTGCAGTAACACCCCCTCGCCTTCCTCACAAGCCATGTGCATTCCTCAGGAGCTGGGCCTCAGTGTGGAGGAATATAACTTATTGCTCACGGCCAAGAGATACCCCCCAGTCACCAAAAGCACCCTGAGCGAGCTCGATTTGCCCTGTATCATGAGTAATATCAACCTTCGCATGGATGCGAACTTCGACCGCGATCTCCATTTCAAACCGGATTTAGACGGTGAGAAAGGTCGGCGAAAAAGGCAGGAAGCTGCCGACTACTGGGAAGCCATGGCTACCGAGATTACTGTCTACGCATTCTGTGCCGCTCGTCAGCCGCTCATCCCATGTGACAATATGTGGGCAGACCAGCAGCAAACCTTTGAGCCTCGACTACCGTCTATGTTTGACACCTTGCAGGATGTTCTGAAAACCCTCGTCCCGGAACGGGATCACCCTAGTGTGATGCAAAATCTCGAGGTACCTTTGCTGATGCAGCAAATTCGGAAGGGTGTCCTTGATATGGTAGACGTGGCGAATTGGCTTGCAGCATTGCTCAAAACACACTGCGCCCCAATGCGCGATGAATGGGCAGACCGTATGGTTGAACAGATCAGTTCAGGATCACGATCGCAGAATTCCTTGGAGATTGTTCGTGGTCTCCAAACTCTGTTTGCGATATTAGAGGCTATGAAATTGGTAAGGCATCGGACTCTCGGCGGGTACAATTAGGGCAGGAAGAAACCAACCACTAATGCTTCGAGACAGGACGTTGCAAACCATCAAATCCGCGCATTCCGTGTTCTACTTATAGAAGACACTATACCATTTCTTCAAGAGTATTTTCGCAGCAAAGTCGAAAGGGATAACTTCTGCGTGGAGTCGTCACGACTATGGTACCAAGAACTACGTGAACGAGATTTGAGCAGGATGGAAAAGCCGAACAGCCTCCGACCCCTTGCGATTTTGTTTGGCGGTTTATCAGATCTCCTGCTACAGTTCCATACTCCGGAAAGTTTCCCAGAAACTTTTATCTTCGACTCCGACCGCCTGTGGCAGTTGCGGGCATGTCTTCAGAGCCTAATCACCCTTGACATCTGCTGGGAAGTCTTTCAACGCTGCGTTAATCCGCTCAAACGATATCATCCAGCTCAGGCACAAGCATACGCTACCTTCCGGTCTCGCATCGAGCCCTTGATCGATGAGGGTGAGGACTGCAGGCGACGATCGCCTCAATGGATGAAAAATATACGGTGCATTGCATTGGAAATCGCGCATTCTGCGTGCAAGGTATATAATTGCGATATAACCATGGTCCCAGATAGCGTCATGACCCGTATTGAAAATCAGCTGGAAACCCATCTGCTAGGCGAGTCAGAACTCTTCCAACATTTCCAGAATTTGTGGCGCGAAAACTTAATGGCGGCCACCATGAGCTTTGCACAACAGTACCTAACCATGTCACCTCTGGCTATCTGCGAGTCTCAACGAAGCCATCCCCACTCGCCAGTATCACAGCAACACTATGGTATTGAACGGATTGCCATGAGACTCGCGCATATGGGTGTCCTCCACTGGCGAGTCTGGGCACCTATCCTCTACGTACGCGAAAGAGTGTCGCCCACCGACGTGGCGATGAGCAATCATGACATGGCATGATGCTCTGCGCGGATGTGCCCACATAGCGTCATGAAGGCTTCTCTACTTCATCCGATAATTTGTTTCCTTGCTTTCCTATTTTATTTTCGCTCGTCGTGACATGCAATTCAGCGTTTTTGCATTGGTAGTTATTGGTTCTGGCGTCAACTGGGGAAAATTTCCATACATTAAAAGGCCGATTGGCATCTGGCGGTGTTCGTCTTTTTGGCATCTCGCACTTTGGGACATGTTTGAATAGAAGTGAGAGGCCTTGTTTACCTGCGCATTGATTCAGAGGATAAAGTGTGTACAATAAATATATATAATCCTAATAGCTTAAATATAACTAGTGGTGCAGGTTTAATTAATTGATATGCAGCCAACGAAAGACTAGTCACTTAGGTTGAATTGTAGCGTAGTCCTAAAATACTAGTAGGTTCTTTCTGATACCCTATAGAAAATGGGTCGTTATTGCCATCAAGAAGTACTTGTATTGAATGAGTCAAGTCAAGATAAAGTAGGCAATATACTCCGTATTGTAAACCTAGTTGTATTAACTGCTGCATTACCTGAAGAAATGTTCCTGTCTGTAATTATAATCACTAATAACCATGTGGCCTTTTCACCTGCTGCGCAATGCTATATTATGGATCTATGTGCGTTTTGCTAAAGGAAATGTCATGAAATGCCCGGATGGTCTAGTGGTATGATTCTCGCTTGTGAGTTCTCCTAATACAATCATCTGTTTCATCAATAAATACTAATAGACATAATAGCGGGCTGGCTTAACAGTTCTATCTGCGAGAGGTCCCGCGTTCGAATCGCGGTTCGGGCCTTCATCCTACAAAACTTTCTTTTTGTATTTTTTTCATCCTTTCATGCTCAAAAAGCAACACTGAATGATGGCACTCCATGTACACATCATAAACTGGGCTTAGGTTGTACCTACATTGTATTCGAGCCTTTTAAAAATTTGCTTGGCGATGAATGATCAGTCAATCGTGGTTACTGTTTTAGGATGGATAGGGCTTTCCTCGGCTTCCAAGTACGAAAGTGGATCCCTAATGTCACGTGTACTGTCTACATTAGTAGTTATATCGATACCAAGCACAACACCGGATTAAAGTTTTCACAGTCTACCGTTCTTTGCAAATTTGTATACGCCTTTGATCATCGATGCAATCCCTCAAGATCTAGGATTCCTTACAAATTTGTATAGCAAATCAACTTGGCCACCATTGCGGCTATCAATCAACTAACGGGATATATCAGATATCAGGATTTTCAGCTAATCTGGGTTTCCAGTATTCCGAGTGAGTTGATGTAACAGAGAGAATAAAAAAAAGTTCCATCACTGTGAAATGAAACATTCTATAAACATGAACCATAAACACCGAAAACATTACATCATCTGCCCGGATGGTCTAGTGGTATGATTCTCGCTTGTAAGTTCTTCCATAATATATCGCTATCAAAAATGAACAGATTCTAATTATCTATCAGCGGGCTGGCTTATACAGCACAATCTGCGAGAGGTCCCGCGTTCGAATCGCGGTTCGGGCCCTCATCTCTTCTCAATTCTTTTTTGTTTTTGCTGTCAATTTACTGTACTTCGCTTGTCACTCACTACCCAGTTAGTAAAATACTACTGCTGCTGCTGTCCTTGAACAATTTCCCAAGTGAGTGGCGGGTTGAGGGAATAATGCAAACAGGATGGGAGTGTGCAAGTTAACAAATAACAGCCGCATTGTACTGTACGTACAATGTTCAGCTTTTTCCAAGGCTCCCCTACAGGTATGTATATACATGATCGGCATTGTGTACGGAGCAGTACTACTATGTATTGTGGTAAGTTAGATCCTCCTAACTATATCTTATGTAAGCCCGAGATCCTCTGTAGATCAGATAAGTTAAAAAGTTCAATTAATTATATATCCATCGCATATCCTATCTATCTATTATCCCCCATGTCAAGTTAAAAAAAATCAACATCACAATCCGATGAGACCAACACCCCTAAAACATCTACCAAAACATCTCCAAACTATATCATGCGCTACTCCCCCGCGCTTCTCAACCCACCATCATCAACATGGCTCTCATCTCTAAAAGCATCCCAACTCCAAAAGATCGCCCAAGCTACGGGCATCCGGTCCGCCGGTCCCAAGGCAGCCCTAATAAACCGACTGGAGACCGAACTCGCCCAATGCGAGTATCCATCTCCATCTTTAGTCTCCAAGAACAAGACCAAGACCAAACCAAAGAACCAAAATCTAAGTATCCTCAGTATTGACATGGGCATCCGCAACCTCGCCTTCGCTCATCTTCTCGTCCCTCGTCCCCAATCTACCACTAGAGGGACGGCGAGTATAACAACACCAACCCTAAACGCCTGGCGCAGATTAGCTGTCTCGGATCTACTACTACCATCTGGTCCTGAACCTTCTTCACCCTCACCCTCTCTACTAGAGTTGGGGTCAATAAAAGGCACAGATTCATCTGATATCGATGAACTAAACGAATTTGCATGCCAAAAGGACAAAGATGGAAAAGAGATGTTCCATCCCTCGCCATACGCCAAACAGGCGTATATACTAATTACCACACTCCTGGAGAAATACCAACCTACGCATGTCCTCATTGAGAGACAGAGATTCCGCTCAGGAGGCGGCAGTGCGGTCCAGGAGTGGACGCTGCGGGTCGGTGTCTTTGAGGGTATGTTGTATGCTGTTTTGTATGCGTTGCGGCGGGAGAGGGCAAGGGGGAAGAGGGGGGGAACTTCTTCCTGTGGTTCTGCGCCGGTGGTGCTCGGCGTGGAGCCGCAACGCGTGGTCCGGTATTGGGGGGATAGGCTTGGTGGGGAGGAAGTGGAGAAGAAGAAGAAGAATAAGAAGGAGGAGGAGGAGGAGGAGGAGGAGGAGGAGGGGAGAAGTAGTAGTAGTAGTAGTAGTAGTAGTAGTAGTAGTAGTAGTAATGCGAGGGAGGGGAAGAAGGTGAAGATGGATTTGGTTGGGAGGTGGTTGGATGATGCGCTTGCGGATGGGGAGCGGGACTTGAAGGTGGCTGTTTCGGGGGATGAGGAGTTACAGAGGTGGGTTGAGGCGTATTTGGCGAAGTGGAAGGGGAAGAAGAGGAGACGGGGAGCGGTGGGTGTGGCTGATATTGGGAAATTGGATGATTTGGCGGATTGTCTGTTGCAGGGCGTGACGTGGTTGGATTGGCATATCATGCGGGATCGTCTCTTGCGGGAGGGGGCTTTGGAAATTAATTGAGTGAGTGAGTGGTGCAAATGGTTTGATGGTGGACCTTTGTTTGTATTTCTATGATGTATATTACTATATGTATATATAGTGTGGAGATATTACGTGTAATATATTCGTATGTCTAGTTTGCTCTTCGGTCCATAGCTGGCGCAGGCTTAATCTATAACTGCCGCAAGCTAGGCAGAGAACACCTAATTTATCGACGTGACTCTTCTCTACAACTACTCATGTGCAGAATACGTAACCTTAACCCAAGCTTGTGGATTTCTGTCATAGAGGAGATACATATCGAAATAATTCGCTCTCATATCCATATCCATAGAGTTCATCATGTTTCTTTCTTGGCGTCGCAGGTTGGTTCAGACGTCTTACTCCCGTAGTCGGCCAAAGAATCTTTTGTACAGACCCAACTCCGGGATACGACTTTCCCCTTCTCACTGGTGTCCCCTTGTGTTGTTTGACCGTAAGCCCAGTGGACCGTAGAGGGCCATTCCGATATACAAAGATTTCAAGAAAGTGCACCACGAGGGGAGAGACAGAAGGTAGAAAAGAAGAAAGCTTTGTTGGTTAAAGTAGGACCTGGTCGATCCCAATTGCAAGAAGCGAAGAACCACCGGTCAGGTTGCCCTGCCAGATAGGTGAAGAAAGGTATGTAAGAATGTCTAAATCAAGTTTGTACCAGAAGTAAAACAGCATCTCCCTCATAAGGTATAGTGCCAGCGCGCGGTTCGCCACGAAATGAAATCTTTAGTTACAGACGGTCATATCCACGCTCTGGGGACCAGTGAAGTCGTCGTGCGATCCATTAGTCTAGTGGGAGCGGCGGAAGTTGGTGGGGAAAGCGTGCTTGCTGCTGGTCAAGAAGCCAGTGGGCTTGGCGACGCCGCTGGTAGTAATAGGGAGGGTGCCGTTGCCGAACGGAGGACGTCCAGTGTGGGTAGGGACAGGGAGAGGAGCCTTGGTGCTCTCAGCACCGTCGTCGTCGTCGTTGTTGTTGTTCTCGCCCTGGTCATTCTCATCCTCGTCCTCGTCGTTGTTACCGCTGTTCTTGCCAGGCTTTCCAGAGTTTCCAGGCTTCTCCTGGTGGTCCTGGTCATGGGGCTTGGTGTAGTCATCGCCGGGCTTAGCAGTAGCGCTAGGAGCCTAGAAATCTAGTTAGCAGCTGGAAAAAGTAGGGGATAGCAAACAAATCAATCATACCCCAGTGACGGTCTCAGTGACAGTGGCAGTAACGGTGACGGTGGCCTGTCCGGTGCAAGCCTCGCTACCGCCGTTGCCAGCGTTGCCAGGTGCAGCAGAAGAAGAAGGAACATCTACAACGGTGAGGGTAGAAGTAGAGGTGGAGTGAAGAGTAGTGGTCTGCTCCTCGCTACCGGCAGAAGGAACAGCAGGGCTCTTCTGTGATGAAGGTTAGTCTAAACACTCCTGGGTAAGACAGCAATTCTAAAGGGTGAACATACAGTGTAGATGGTTTCGGTGTTAGTGGCGGTCTTGTGGATAGTGGTCGTGACAACACTCTTAGTAGTACCAGTACCGAGGGTATAAGTGATGGTGATATCAGTGGCTGATCCAGTGTTGTCATTGCCAGCGCCAGAGGATCCAGGGACACCGGTGCTGAGAGGAGGAGCCTGGGTAATGACAGACGAGCTGGCATCCGAGGTTGAGGAGGCGGCGATGGAGGAAGATCCGGCAGCCGAAGAAGAAGCAACGGGGGAAGAACCAACAGGAGAAGACGAGGCAGGCACGGAAGAGCTGGGGGTCAACAACGGGGTCGGGTAGACAAACACCGATGAGGTGGACACCGTCGAGTTGACGTTCCTGGCATGGAAGAGCTTGTGGTTGCGGGCATGGCTGGCCTCAGAACCAGCAGCCAGAGCGGCCAACAGAGCGACGGAGATCTTGTTGTTCAATTGCATTTTGTTTGATGTTGTACGATGACAGTCAATGTCTTTGATATCGATAGATACGGATTTTGATATTGAGATTTTTGTGTGTTTCCTTCTCTTCAGAGGGAGAGACTGCGCTAATCAAGTAACGAGAGTGGGATGCGAAATCTATTCGCAATGTAAAAGAACGACTGGGTAGTGAAACGAATGGTCTCTTGACACAGAGAGCGAATGTAAAGAATGTACAGAGCGGTCTACCGAGTGAACAGAGGAAGAGGGAATTAAAAAGACGGCGAGGGAGGGGAAGGAATCATCTTATGTTGGAGAAAGTCTGGACTTACGGAGAACTGGGACCATCGCACAGATACTCAACCATACCCATACTCCATAATAATTAGTTAGTTAATATACCGAACCAATGTAAAACCGCAATACGCCAGGGGAAAAAAAACCTGGCCAAGTTTTCTTACTACTAGTATTTTCCCTACATCGTCTCATGCGCACGGGGGGGGAAAGGGTTGCAACGTTACCGATCAAATCATTCGCATAAAATTGTAATTTGATGTATGATTAAAGTGGGGCTGCCCCGAGATGAGGATCCAGTTTCATACCCCCATTCCTACCCGGTGATTGGTTGTTGCTATGGTTTAATCTCGCCGCGTGCCTGTTCCATTT
>NW_022475343.1:70578-138702 GCF_009193585.1 Aspergillus caelatus | reverse complement strand
AAAAAAAAAAAAAAAAAAGAAGGAAGAAAGTAAATAAAAATAATATTCTTGAAGACTAGCTCAGTGACATCAAACCCGACATTCGTCAGCCATCAGTTCCTATTCCCCGGAAACGGCCTCCGTAGTTCCAGTGGCGCTGGCCCAGGAAATGTAACCCTAGATAAACATTCCTCCAACGATGTCATGACCACCAACAGCGGGGCAAACAGCTCAGCTACGAGACAAGTGCCCATGGCACCCATTCTTACTACGAGAACCCTTGTCCGGTGATTTCTGTAGCATTCGCGAATCCAAGCTTTGGCTCTAGAATTACAGTCTAACGCAGGTAACTCGGCTAGACTCCTTCTAGGCGATCTAGTTCTAGTATATCACCCCCAAGAATACACGCAACAAGGTAGATTCGTATCTTAGCAAGTGGTATGACATGGGAAAGGCTTATGCATCCTGCGATCGACTCGCGTACTTCTTCCACCAAGCTTGAATGGAGACACGAGAAACTGTCATATGACATGTGACCGATTACCTTGATCTGGGTTGGGAATTCTGCGATTGGAAAGCAAAAAACAAAGAGATTAACTTGTTTATGACAGCTACATTATGTATGTAAGCGTGGTTTTCTGTGGGTGTCTGCATAGTTCTGCTTGATATAGATTGCCGTTAAGCAAGGGCGCATGCGGGTATTTATAAGAAAAATATGATTGATGTCTGACAAACTGTTGTATCACCTGATGATGTAACCCTACATGCAGAGGTGACTTGACTATAGAACCACTCGCTAGGTATCGGCTTTTAATGACTAGGATAGCGATTTCCAATGGGAAGTAGATTATTGGTGTCTTTTACTGGCCGGGTCTTTTACCAGAATAGTCTAGAACAGGCAATAGTAGGTCTGTAAGGAGAGTCGCCACATCGATTCACATTAGCCGCGTTAGGCACACGGAGTCAACGCCTGTTTTGCATGAACTAAGGGTGATCAGGGCCCTTGGGGCGCTGTGTTCTGGCTGCGTCTCGGAATCTCGGGTACGGCTAGCGCCCTCATCGTTTACATTCCCTTCGTGTGTAAGGATTGCGCCACATGGGGGGCTCTGGCCACGTATTTTGGGGGTACTAGTATGGAATATGTAGAAGCTTTTAGCGGATATGAGTGTCCGGGTTCTGGAATCTGCCTGATGCAGTCGGTTACCAGATGACATGCAAGGAGCTTCTAGCATGGAAAGGGTGCAGCACGGCAGCTAGCCATTGGTGGAAGGATAGCACATGGGTACATGGACTGGACCTCGTTGGTGCCTCTTCACTGTTAGCTGCATGAGGGAAAAGTTAAAGGGAAAAGGGGCAAAGAAAGAGAAGGGAAATGATGGGCCGCGAAATGAACTATCAGGCGATCGGAGTGACCGAAGCATGAACTGGAGGCTATCGACCGAGTCATGTAATGATACTCGCCTGCCAAGGCTGCCTTCCAATACGTTTCACTTGTCAGACCTTCTGATCCTGTTCTTAATTGCCGTTGGTTCTTCATCATCATCCCTAGCTAAGCAACAGACCAGAGGGTTAAGCCTCGCTAAGATTTATCCAAGAAGCCATGGCGATGAGCGACCCGAGGTGGCGCAACCTAATTAGATTATCCCGGAAGGATTTGATAGTCAGCGTTTCTTGTTAGTCTGAAGCCCATGGAATGATTATGGTGCAGCGGTCTTTTTCTCTTTTCACCGGGCTCGTGCGAGCTACCATGTAAGCCAGGTATCAGGATAGGGGGATTCAGATGAGTGGGACGTGAAGGAGCCAATGTTTCAAGGGCTTCGACGCATGTGTTTGATAGTATGGGACCATATGATTATTTGGATCAGCAAGAATGCTTCAAAATACGTAGAACGGAAACATATCTCCACTATCAAACACGAGAGGTCGATTGACATGACTGGTCCGGTGGTCATTAGGGGGTTAAAGATGTCTACTAAGCGCTCAATCGTGCAGTCTTTTGCTTCCTCATGACGACACGAGTATATTGATTCCTTCTTACTGATTGGTTTGGCGGTAGGATAGAAACTTAATGAAGCCATGGAACTCTTCCTTGAAGCGGCAGGACCAGCAGAGCTGGTAGTAATATCCGTAGTGAATAAGCTGCAAGGGGAGAGGTGACCATGTGGTCTGCTATCAGAATGCGGTTCCGTCAACTTTGACCAAAGCAAAGGGGGAGAGGGTCCACTTCGCGATCATTATCATATCTAACAAAGGCTCTCCGCACTTATCAGCGTGCCACGGGGAACGTGGTCGCAGCGGGCATTCTGACTGGTTGTTGGACCCCGGACCAGTGCCAAGATGCCATGCAGGTGGCTTATCCACTGTCCAGGCTAAAAATGAGATAGACTTTATCCACGAGTAGGTACCGGCCCGTCAGCAAGTATGTGTTCCGGTCTCAGTCGTGAATTGGTGTTCATGGAAGCCGGGACTTGAGTTCATTCTTTCCCTTGGCATGCAAGAGGGAGGAGACTTTGGTTTTTGGTGGTGTGACCATCGCTAGAATAGGCAGAAGACGGCACACGAGCAGATACTAGTTTGGGAAACTCCCTTTACGTTGCTCAAGATCGGGATAGTTGTTGTACAAGTGTACGTACATGCAGTCGTAGTCCTCGACCATTATACGTGATGCAAGGGTAACGACGGGCACGGGATCGTGCACGGATAATCTGCGTGTCTCAAACCGTACCGAGGAGTAAAAAGAGGTGCCTAATAATATCAATTAACTCAATCAACGGAAATTAGATCATATTGTCAGGTACTGCTCTGTGGAATAAGCTCCTATGACTATGACATATCCAATCCACCGAGGGCAGAGCACGGATACCGTTGAACATCCAGGGAACTGACGATGGGTCTCAGGCGCATCCATAATTATCATTATCACCAGACTAATTTCCCCTCTTGGAGGTCAGAAGTCGTGCCGGATGCCGGAGAAAACAGAGAAAGTATTAGATGACCGACAGTCTCAGTGGGCGCGTGCAATGGGAGGGAGAATGATTGGCGGAAGGGAAAACTGGGGGGAAAACTTCATGCAGAAGGCGGTGGTGGGGGATCTGCTGGATTCTGCCACCACGTGCATCAATCATTGGACGATGGCGGAAGTTGATCCACGGAGTCTAAATGTAAAAAAGAAGAAAAAGAAGCTCCGCCTTCCGCGCTTGTAACGTGGTTCCGCCATTTTCCACTGTACAGGTTTAGTGGCTTTTTACGGATTTTTTACTTTTTTACTTTTTTTTATTACTTTTTTATTACTTTATTTTATTTACTTTTTTTTTTTCTTCCTTCTTTGCCAATTCCGGTTCAAAAAAGTCCTCCCCCAAAACGAAAAGAGAAAAACGTGCCCTAAAGGGAACCAGTCATTAATAATTACCCACATCCACACACACACTCATTCACTCACTCCACCCCACGGGCGAACGTCGGTTCTAGGCAATGTCATCCACTAGGAAAGCTCCGGTTTTGCTATTGGCCTTGATGGGCCCTTCCTTCTCGGACCAGGCGAAACTCTACTAAGTGTGGATGGTCCGCTGAATTTCCACTGACAAGACGACTGTCGCTCTTGGCCCGGCGTGGATCCTCGCCACTACTCTGGATCTAACCAGACCTGCATTGGCTTATCACAAACCGCCATTCGGCCATGTGCCTGGGTCCCGAAGGCGGGCTGGTGGAGGGTTGCCTCTGCCCAGAGAAATTTCGGGTGCTCTTGTCCGTTTGCATATAAGTTAACCTCGCGCCTGTCCGACTTGGCCTGCATCGTGTGTCAACGCCTCACCACGGTCATCTTCATTTCCTTAGGGGTACCAAGAGTGCTTAACCAGCTCTCCAACCTCTCATCTCGCAGGCCAAGAGCAACCATTGCCATAGTCGCTTCCTGCCCAGCTTCACCTCTCGACGACTAGATGGCCGACTTTGGACCTCGTGCCCCCCATGGGCCCGATATGTCGGGGAGTCACAATCCTCTTGAGGACATGGATCATCACGAGAAGGGTGCTTTCGACGCGTTGATTCGCCCCGATGACAGCTATACCCCAGACGGTACCTACTGGGCCGATTTGCCCATGTTCCAGAAGCTCAAGTTCGTGAGCTCCTACGATGCGAAGGAAGCCAAGCGCGAACTAAGCGGCATCTGGGAAATGACCAAGCAAGATCCCTTGTCGCCGATCTCCTATTACTTTCGGAACATGGTGCTTCCCGGTGCTGGTCTAGGTCTAGAGGGGTAAGTAACTTTCTCCATCGCGAACGCCTCAGAACTGGTCGGACGCTAACTCATGAGCGCTCTAGTTACGTGCTCTTCTCCATCGGAAACGTCAAGCCCCTCTTCCAGGCCGCCTTCAAGTCGTGCTGGAAGGACCATGAAATTTGCAATGCACAATGGCTTAACGCCATCGACTACCTCGAAATTATCGGTATCATTGTGGGTCAGATCTTAGTCGGTGTCATCGGTGATTGGTATGCACCTCTCTTCTATTGGATGCTTATGATTGGTCGGAAATGGATTTTCTAACCGGGTTTTAGGCTTGGTCGTCGTTGGGGTCTGATTCAGGATGCTACCATCATGTTTATCGGTTTGATCATGCTTACCGCTGCTTGGGGTGTGACCCAGAATGGCTGGGTGATCTGCTACGCTTGGTCGCTGTTCTTCTACGGTATTGGTGTTGGTGGTGAATATCCCATGACCGCAACCAGTGGTATGGAAAATGCCGTTGGCTCTGGAAAAGTCTCGACCAAGGAGGACCGTCTTCATCGTGGTAGGAAGGTCACCAGCGCTTTCTTGATGCAAGGCTGGGGTCAGTTCTTCAACCAGGTTATTCTCATCATCTTGCTGCTCTGCTTCCACCATGGCAGCGGTAACCCTCCTTACTCGTCTGTGTCCGCTCAATGGGTGTACCGTATCTCCTTCGCCATTCCTGCGGCGGGTACTTTGTGGCTGGTCTACTACCGTGCCTACCATATGAAGGCTGCTAGCAAGCAGTTGGCGGCGGCCAAGAAGAAGGCATCCGTCACCGGTTATGATTTCAACTCTCTTGCACTGACCTTCAAGTACTTTGGACCCCGTATCCTGGCGACTGCTGGTGGTTGGTTCGCCAACGATGTGTTTTTCTACGGCAACAAGCTCTTCCAGTCGGAATTCATCTCGGTTATCAGCCCCTCCTCCAAGTCGATCATGCCAACCTGGCTGTGGAACTTGTGCAACGTGGGTGTCTCGCTGGTCGGCTACTATCTCGCCTCGTTCCTGATCGACAACAAGCTCTATGGCCGCAAGTGGATGCAGATGGTCGGTTTCCTGATGTGCTTCGTCCTCTTCGTCGTTCCCGCCTTTCACTACAAGTACTACACCTCGCCGGAGCACATTAAGGAGTTCCAAACCATGTACTTCCTGAGTTCCTTCTTCAACCAGTTTGGCCCTAACTCGGTCACCTTCCTGGTCGCCGCCGAGGTCTTCCCAACTCCTATTCGTGCCACCGCCCACGGTCTCTCTGCTGCCGCCGGTAAGGCTGGTGCCCTTTTGGCGTCGGTTTTGTACAACTACATCGACACGCAAACCAAGTTCTACGTGGTTCCCTGGTTCGGTCTTGCGGGCATGGTTCTGACCTTCGTTTTCCTCCCCGACACCACTGGCCTGGATCTTAAGGAACAGGAGCGTCGCTGGCAGTACCTCCGTGACGGCCGTGAGCACGAGTACCACGGCCCTGCTGTCCACCCGAAGCACTTGTCTCTCTGGGAACGCTTGATGGGCAAGGGCAAACTCTATGATGCCGATGCCGATTACAAGCAGAAGGTTGAGGAGTACCGTGCCGAATGGGAGTCTGCCATGGCTGCTCGTATCTCCGAGAAAGAGAAGGGTGAAGAGCTCGCTATGGATACCGACGAGAGCCTCTTGGAAGGACACGTTCATGCATACTTCCATCGGACTAGCCCCATGTTCCGTCCGATGGAGCAGAATGCGAAGTCGGATAACTTCGCCCTGCCTCCCGCGGCCCACGAAGATGACTCGACCGCGTCTTTCAACGAAAAGTCTGAAAAATCCACCTAATTGCTTTTATACCCATTTGCTGAGTTTCCTTTGACTGTTTTGGGATGTGGCATGTTCTTCAGCATGAAATCCTCTCGTCTCTTTACCTGTATAGCTTAATTTCTCTTCTTTTGTGATGTTGTTGAATCGGTCGACGAGAGCAATGTGCATTGAGTGCTGTGAATACCCGCGTATATAGTATAGACTTGCCTAATGTTGCATACCCCAATCAATAGCGTGCTGGATCATCATCGTTATCTTCCTAATAAATCTCCGACGTAGTCTCCGATTCATAAAGCTTAATATTCTCCGCCCCAAGTACCTTCAGATCAGGTGACCGTTCAACGGCGATCGATTCCACACCACAAACAGTAGGCGGTATCCCAAAAATATACTCAAAACAACTACTTCTCAGACAAGAAACCCCACCATACCATCATAGAATGTACTGACATTGTGCACCTTCTCTCTGGATATCAAAATCAATGAAAGTACACCATCTAGACACATAAACACATTTCAACATAAACTCAGCCCACCTCAGCGGCTCCCACAACCGCATAAAACCATGCCCCTCTACGCCTTTGGATCCAATGGATCCGGCCAATTAGGCATCGGGCACGACGAAGACGTTTCAATACCCACTAAATGTTTATTTGAAGGCTCAGAACCAGATATTTTACAATTAGCTGAAGGAAAATCAATCAATTACATTCGTCGCATAGCAGCAGGTGGAAACCATACCCTTCTTCTATTCTCCGATGGAACCGTGTACGCAGCGGGGTGTAACGACGATGGGAGATGTGGTGTTGAGCCCGGAGATTCCTTGATGAGATTCCGGAGGGTCGTTGTTCGGGATGATGGGAGTGGGCAGTCTTGCAAGACGTTCAGGGACGTTTCGGCGTGTTGGGAGGGGACTTTCCTTGTTGCTGCCGAGGGAGATAGGGTGTTTGTGCTTGGGTCTGGGCCGAAGGGGGAATTGGGGCTTGGGGAGGGGTTGGTGCGGGCTACTGAGCCTGTGCCAGTTAAGGGTTTCCCGCCGTCTGGGACAGAGGTTGTGAGTGTTGCGAGTGGGATGGGACATACGGTTGTTGTGTTGTCGGATGGAGAGGTGTATGGGTGGGGTGCGGCGAGGAAGGGGCAGCTTGGGGAGGCGGCGAAGAGGAAGAAGATTGTTTGGGAGCCGGTTAGGGTTGAGGGGGTGCCGTTTCGGGCGATGGGTGCAGCTTGTGGGCGCGAGTTTACGGTTGTTACGGGGGATAGGACCAAGGGTGAGTTTGTGATCTTGGGCTCCGCGGATAATAGGTGGAATGTTTTGTCTGATGTGCCTCCCGCTTTGGGGGCGTATCGTGGTATCTGGGCTAGTTGGCATGGTGTCTATGTACAGCAGGATGGGGGTGTTTTGGCTTGGGGGCGGAATGATCGTGGTCAGCTTCCGCCGGTGGATTTGCCGACTGTGAGGGAGTTGGCGGTGGGAAGTGAGCATGCTCTTGCTTTGCTTGAGGGTGGCACGGTTGTGGCGTTTGGTTGGGGGGAGCATGGGAATTGTGGGCCTGTTGCTGATGAACAGGGGAATGTGAAGCAGAAGTATGCTTTGATTCCTCTTCCTATGGAAGAGGAGTCCCTTGTAGTCGGTGTTGGGGCCGGTTGTGCGACTAGCTGGGTTATCATGTCGTGACCTGCGCATGGTCTCGCAGGGAGAGGAAGTAGATCTGTTTACTTGATTTCGGGTACTGGATGATGGGCCATGGCTGGCGGCCTTCATCCAGCCAACATGTAATTGGAGAAAGAGTCTAATACCCTCAGTCGAAGAGACCAAGACCGTGAAGCTATGGAATGTCAGCGCGGTTCTTGTGGCGGAGCGGGACCGTCTTACCTGTGATATACGTTGCGTCGGGGGGATACCCATATCTTCGTCATGGCTTGTGTCTTGGTGAGGCATGCTGGGCTCATTATCTCGCAAGCGGGGGGCGAGACTCTCGTCGAATGTCTGCTAGCTTTGATCAGCAATGCGCCTGGGCAGATCGGTTCTATTTGCCATACATGATCGCCAGTTGCATCCCAGCCAAGTCTGTCTTCGGCTTCTTCTTCCTCTTCGTCGTTCGGTACATCCCATTGCCTGTCGTCATCTGCTGGTACGAACAGGCTGTCGAATTGGATGGATGCAGGGGGCGGCCGCTGGCTTTGGGTGTTCGTCTCTGTGCCACGAACGGAAGCTCCAGGAGTCCCGGTGAGCGGACGAATAGATCGGGCGCGGGGTGGAGGCATATGGTTCGTATTGGAAGTAACGTTCGCTCGACTGACACTGACTGGAGCAGGCGTCTGCCTTGCCGACAATTCTGGCGCACGGGATGAATCTGGAATATCGCTATTGGCGTCTCCTGTTGTCATCAGAGTAAATTCAGTCTTCACGCCCCCGAAATCGTACGCAAGCTGCAAGGGCCGCGTTGGGCGTGTGTATCGAGCTGTGATTGTTGAATGTGCAGACTCAGCATGCGCTATTACCGCCTTGAAGTCTTTTAAGGTGATGGCAATGTGGAGATTGTCTTCCGCTAGGAAATATTCAAAGTCCTTTTTGTCGATAGCCACTGATGTATGAACCGGCTTCTTGAGAATCTCTGTGGGACGTTAATCAGAGCACTGCTATAAAGGCTAATGAATGAACCAGACCTTTTCCATCTGTGATCTTCGTAGTAAAGCTAGTGAAAACCGCCTTGCCGTTTTCAGAGTAAATGTCTAGCTGCTCTGCAGAGGGGCTGAAATGATCTGTTATCTCTCTTAGAAATCTAGGTTCTATGCTCCACTGATTTGTCGTTTTCGTCCTGTCAAAGACGGCATGGTTAACCGTAGTAGGCTCATAAGTGAGCTTATAGGACTTGATGACCCCTAAAAGGAATGTCAGTGAACCCATAGAAAGACGGCCTTTACCCTGATGATTTCATTTGGTTACTTACCAAGTCCACATATCATCTTAATGGCCAGTCTGCATTCGGTTTGATCCAGGTGCTCATGCAACTCAACTTCGCAGCGTTCAACTGCGGTATCCTTATCTCTGGTTCTCCCCTTGAAGACCGAGAGCAATGCCTTCAGAATGTCAGTGTCAAGAGCATCACTAAATGCAACTCCCCAGAGGTTCTCACCTTGATATACAGTTGACAGCAGAATCTATCGGGGCGGCCAGTCCTAGATGCTCTACTACCCCGTGGCATGTCAAAGGAGTAGGACTCAAAGAAGGTGTCCGCCTCAAGGACAAAGGCGGCATACGCTGTTTTAGTAGAATTGAGCACACTCAGACGAAGCTGGACTCTTCGGTTAGTTAAGATGTACTTGAAAGATACATGACCCTACAAGTCCGGGGGGACTAACCAGATCGAACTCGGCCTCGATGGCTACCGTCTCATGGAACTTGGCAAGGCACATCAGTGCATCGTGCAGCTGGTACAGCGCCTCGGGGGCGAGAGAAAATGATAAAGCGGCCATATCTCTTCAGTGGTGATATTCTACCTGGATTTGCCAGCCTCTATACCTGCCACTGGTATCAGATAAGAACTAGTAAAAAGACCAAAAGTTCTGGACTCGGACCAGTTGCATGAAATCCAAACACGAACGCGAGCTTACATAAGCGACACAGCATTCCTGGGCTCAACCTTACAAGATTAAATACAAGTTCTGATAGTGAGAAGCATTGGGCCGATCATCGCTGTTGACTGATCGTTTTATGTCAAGATGACCTTCGCGTTATTCAATGATTTTCTCTACATCATTTTCCAAATTCTCGGAGATCAGTACGACTACAACAGCCGGTCTTGAAGATGTAGAGAATGCTGCGATTCGCAAATGGGCTGCCATGTGGCGCTCCATAACGCTGTCTGTCTTGGAGCATACGTATTTGCCTTATTATAGTTATATTCACTATCTGGACCTGGAAGGCCTATGGCACCTTCTTTGTGATCTGTACACTGACAATAATAAGGGGTTGGTTAGCTGTGTCACTCGGCGACGATTCTCTGACGATGTATAGAGCATTCTTTACCCCGGAGATTGATGACTATTTGTCTCCTGCATATTGGATGAAAGGAAACAGGTGGCTCCGTTCCTCTGCCAAATCATTTGATAAAGACTTTGTTCTGTTGACAATCGGCTCGGGTCAGTTTCCCCTTGTCTTGATAAGCCTGCGTTATTCACTCTCTAATTCTATAATAGTTATGTGTACCGCGCTGAGCTAATAGTAGTAAAGCAATCATCAAAGAGTCAACGTCGGTAAGGGCAATGTCCTGCAATGGTAGGTTATATCATTACAACACATCGCACTAGGAGGCACCTAACTGGATATCAAGTGCAACCCTCCGAGCTAGCTGAATTCCTTCAACAATTACCCTCTCTCCAAACACTAAGTGTCTCGTCCGGCGCCTCTCTTACGGATCATGTGAGAGACACGATCCGAAACCATTGCCCCGACCTTAAACAACTCACAATACACTCATGGTATGGTCCTGTACAATGCCTCTAGCCCAGTACTGCTTACGAGCATTCCACTACTAGGGATGGTGAACAGCCTAGTAATGCAGAAGCGGACTCGGAAAATTTTCTAAATGGGCTGCGACCTAACACTCTGGCGTATCTCTAAGTATCCAGCCATTCCCACCTAGGACCCCGCATGATTAGGGCCCTGGGCTCACATTGGAACTCACTAAGAGAACTCAAGCTGGCTTATCTCGGGATCACAGCAATCAACGAGTTGCTCTCACTAACCGTACCACCAGCTTTAAAGGTCTTAGTATTAGAAAATACTATAAATGTGGGCTACATTGAAGCATGCTCCCAACTGACACCCCGAGTCGCGGGTTGGATAAGCAGCTGTAAAGCCCTACAGCAACTCGAGCTCAAACAATTCATGGACGACGAACTTATACTCGCACAAGCCCTCCTCGAGAAGAGCCTCCGTCTATCCAGCCTCTCATTAGCAGGCTACAGTATACGAAATGCCAGTCTCTTCCACGAGGCCCTGCACCACCAGCCATCACTACAAAATCTGTATCTGAAAGGCGAAGGAAGCGACAAACCCGAGCACAACAAATCCCTGTTTCAGGCTATCAGCCAACTAAACAATCTCCGCGATCTAGAGCTCGAAGGCGTATCGGACGGTTTCACCACCGACGACGTAATAGCACTAACACCCCTCTTCCCCAATCTCGAACGACTCAGTATCGGCGGCAAATATTTCCGCGACGACATATGGAATGCATTCCTCTGTCTCCCTAAGCTCAAAAGCCTCCTCATCCTCGGCCGCAGTGAATTCAAAGCCAAGGGCGTTCTTGACTTCATCGGCCAGCTAGGACCCGGAAACAGAGGTTTCAGTTTGTCCATCTTAAAATCGACGATCGACACGAATATCCACGAGTTTGCCGAGGCTTATATTCGTGATGCCCTGATATCTAAACTCGGTGGATACTTCGATTTTGCCCTGGAAGACCCATGTGGGTACCAAATTTTTTTTTTCCTTTTCTCTTTTCCCCTTCTTCTTTGTCTCTACCATACTAGATCCTGATCCTGATCTACTGATGATCTCTTCCAGAAGAGGAATTTGAGACGGAATCCGAGATAGAATCCGAGGACGATATTTCCGAATGAATATTCGTGACGGGTGGACAGCTATAGTACCTAGGACTAAGACCTTAGATCAAGACTTGTTTTTTTTTTCTTTATTCTATTACGTCAATAAGTACTACTGCGTACAATACCTTTGCTTCCGTGGAGAATCGTACGATTCCAGAAACTGAGCGAAATGTAGCCACTTAATCCGAAAAGGTCACCGTTGGGACTGGAGAAACTCCACATTTTTATGGGGTTGTAAGCTGTACCCCATACACTATTGTATTTTAACATTTCATGGCGCTTGGCGAAGGAGTACCGGCTTGTTTAGCAGGTTTTAGTTTCTATGACCCACTGGGGGGGGTTAGAAATAAGGTGGCTGGGAGTGAGGGTAATTTATTTGTTGAAGATTGATGACGATGTCGTAGGGCTGGTGGAGTTTGTGGAAGTTGATGGTGACTATATCTTAGTGTTTTAAATTATCGCCAGTTTTATAACCTATATTCGAGGAAGTTATATAATGCTAATAGATGTTTCTTATTAAACGAATGATTACCTATCCATATTTAAAATAATTGAAATACCTAATTACCTGGAAAGAGTAGCTATAATTGAACAAATAGTCTATAACGAAATGCATTACTCCATAGGACCCCCGCAACCAGCGCTGAAGAACTAGAATTTTGGAAAGAGCTATGCATCTGCTCGCACAGAATCAGGCTCGTAGCCCGGCTGACGTGTGAACTGTGGAAATGTTCAAGATTGAAAAAATTATTGTATAAACGTAGCCTGAGTGAGGTTGTGGTATTGATTATCGAACCTGGATATAGATCTAAATACCAAAAGTAATGCATTCCTCGAAGAGACAGTTGCGAATTTGGCATCTGCCATGAAACAAGAGACTATTGATGAATTGGCTGTTGTAGGCCGTGACCTTCGGGTGTCCACCACCATCGTCCACCGGCTGCGTAACAGCAAACACATCTCGACCGACCATCCTCTGTTGATTGATCGCTTTGACGACACTCAAGGTCTGATAAACCGGGAAAGCTCCTTCTTCTGTTGGCTGCAGATCCTGCAGCGTTTGTAGCCAGGTTTGGATCTCCAAGCCGACAGAGAGACTCTGGCATCGAAGAATCCCCGCCAGTAATAAACCCGAGAACCCAATTGTATAACTGTTTCGGGTGAGAGACGTCCGCATCTCTGCACCTTGCGCAATCTGTACTAATGTCTGCACCCAAAGCTCCGCTTTGTAGCATTCATCTTCGTGGCCTGGAGTGGTTTGATTGTATAGTTCTCGCAAGAGACTTGTACACTGCATTATACGCGCTACTATGTAGTAGGCGTAGTTTAGCGCTGCGTCGTGAGATTGGAAATGGATTGCCGTGCCTCTCGTACCATTGGGTTCGTAAATAGGCTGCTCAGATGGTGGAAGGTGCAACAGCCACTCGTCTAATTTCGTAGCCTCTTGGCACAGGAGAGAAACGCATTCAGCGTAGCCCTGGCTATTTTCATGTTCAACCTCTTCTTCGGACGCTACTTTCCTAAAATGTTGGAGCACGGCTTTAAAGTTCAGTCGATGTGATTCACACATGATGCTTAGTACCTTGACACGTCGTTCGTGGACTGTACGGGGTACTTCTTTCAGTGAGATGGGCAAGGGAATCGACGGTAACTGCTGATGTATATCCAGCGAGCTGAAATAGGCACGAGCCCACCACACAACGTACCGAGTCTGCATCCATGATGTGAGGAGGGGCTTGATGGTCACGTCTCCGGCTCCTCCACGCCACCCAACAAGGAGATTCATCATCCCTTGCACATGGCAATAAAAGCCCTGAAAATTGCCCATTGCCGACTCTAGGTGAGCGAATAGAACAAGGACAATAAAAACAACTGTGGCATCATGGAAATAGTCGGCTACTTTCATTGTGGTCAGTTTCCTGATTGCCGATGAGTAGTACAGATGACTTCTTGTTTGATGAGTGAGACTGGGACTCAATGGTCCCGTCAGTCCAGTTGAAGATGTTTTGCGTTCACTGTAGAGACGGCTGGTGTTACAAGAGGATAGAGCTAGGATAGCGTCGTTGAGGATAGGATAACCCGCGGTCAACAGAGTGGCAGAATGGAACATTGGGTGCAAGGCTGGTAAGCAGCAATCCTCCCAATACGTAGAGTAGAAGACATCTCTCTCAGTTGTTTGCAATGATTTAACTATATCATAGCCCCCTATCCGGGGCTCATCTTGCTCAGCTTGGATAGAAAGTCTCTCGTTCCCTGCCAACCTTGGCTTCCTCTCTGTCGACGGAGTGCCATATGAGGATAATAGCCTTTTTGTATTCTGCGCAGTTATGATCTGGAACTTGAGCACGGGTTGAACATATTCACAGCACTTGTCCAGTCTTGCGCAGGTTCCACATGTTGGCTTCTGCTCATCACACTTTATGCAATGTTAGCGCCGTAATAATCGCAATTCTATGCAGCAATTCAACCTTTGTTCTTCGGTTGCGACAGCTTTTACAGCCATTGCGCGAACGTATAATGTTTGTCTTTCTCGGTCTAGGAGGTGCAGGCTTGTACATATGGTAGAATAATTCTGGTGGTGTGTTTTCTGATGCTCTCGGAATACATGAGTCAGTTGATGATGGACGTAATTATTTTATCCGGTAACCCCAAAGCTAATCCTGATTAGGAAGAACTGTAGAATGTGCTTCCAAAAGAGAAGCTAGAACGGTAAATGGCCAAATCACGAGGTGCTTATTTAATATTAGACATGCTATAATGATAGTGGATATAATCAAAGTTATACTGGACAATCTGACCATACCCTCTTTTCAACAAGACTCCTAAACTTATACATCAAAGTCCTTCAGTAGCCGACAACTTCGTAAAGCCAACTAGTACCCTTCTTTCGCAGCTTTCAACTTCTCCTTCTTCTTCTCATCATGCATCTCCCCTCGCTCCTTGACCAACGTTGAGATAGCCTCTCCAGTTTCCCCTCCCAGGTTTGCAAATCCCCTAACCACCCCATCCCGATCCCCCCGTCTCATCTCCTGACTCATCTTAAACTTGCCCTCAATCTTGCCAATCTCAATCTTGATCCCCACGATATTCCTCTGCATCAACTCAATATACCGCTCCGGCGCATCAGCAACCTTCCACGGCTGTGGCCTATCCCCACCCGTAAACCCCATAATCGTTCTCTCACATTGCTCCGACAAATCATGCATCTGTTTCATCAGGAACGACCCTGCCTCCGGAGTCTTGGAGTCGTAGTAGAGAGACAACTTCCCATAGATCTGAACTGCGGAGTAGTTCCAGGTCGGTACGACTTTGCCGGTGTCCGGCTTGGTCTCCGTGTAGTATTTGGGAGTCACGTAGTGATGGTGCTGTCCATTGAAGATTACCAGGACATCCTCGTCAAGGGATAGAACACCTGGTGACTTGCCGTCGACTGCCTCGAGCATGGCCTTCACTTGGGGGTTCTGCTTCGCGATGTGGGCGCAAAGTTGGGGGGTGGATGATTTGTTGTCTCCTGTGCCGGGGAGGTCAAGCACAAATGGGACATGGGTGCATTGTAGGAAGTCCTGTGAGGAGGAGTTGATGCCTGTGATGAGAATTCCTAGGGGGTTCTCTTGGATGAATTTAAGAAGGACGTCCGTGTCGGATTCTGCGTGTACACTGGGAAGGAACATGATTAGATGATTTAGATCTCGAGGGGATCTATTCGAGAATGAATGGGAACGAAGAGTCAAAATCTTGGAAAATGAGACGGGTTTATATAGTTACTGCTGACAGTTTTTAGTCACTGTTTTTCAATCCATTTCTGAGTTGGCCAGACATAGTCAGAGACTAGAGCATGATAGAGGCGGCAAATCGAGTCATAGAAGCGGATCCAAAATCTCTCGCCAGAGAGTCAACAAATTCAGATGGCTGACCCATCATTGTCACAGGCCTGATGTTTCTTTTTGTCGACAGTCTACCGGATATGAGAAGAAGACTCCATTATGACTTGGTATTACTTTTCATGCTGATGATGGAGATTCCGATTCCTGATTGCCAAGGTATACATCGGCTATCCTCATTGGCTCATCGTTCCTGATCACCATATCCGGTAATTTGTGGGGCTTGTCTAGGCATATGATTGGAGAACTGGAAATCCACTTCGGAACCTATTCACTAAATCTGGATTAGCGCAACATATACCTAGTAGCGAAAAGCGATAACTACCAACCAACTATGGTCTTTCATCGCACGGTTCAGAGTAGGTCTCAAGTAAAAAATTCCAGGGCTAACAGTGCATGGATGAAATTCTTCGCCTCTGGTGGATTTATCTTACCATAAACAGTGTGCAATTGCGATGCCCCATCGGCATGAACAATCTGGCTCTATTCCACCCAATGCAGAATCGAATAGAAGACAACATGAGAGAGCAGAGAAATGATCTATATAAGCATGCATAAGAGCCCATCTAAGCACTCAAACAAGAAAATCGAACAGATTCAAGTCTCTGACCCATTTATACTTAATCCAAAAACCATCCAGCACAATGAGCAGCCCAGAACCACTGCATATCGCTGTCCTCGTCAACACGCCCCCTAATAACGAGTTCTGGAATGACGTGCGCAAGTCATATCATGCTGCCTTTCGAGGTGTTGCACCCGACGCCCAGATTGACATGTATGACCCTGTCTTCCAAGGCAACTTCCCTGATCCCCAAGTATACGACCTGATCGTCCTGAGCGGAGGCAAAGCGGATGCCTCCTCTTCTGAGCCCTGGGTTCTGGGCGTGCTAGATTTCCTGCGTGAGACAGCGCGGGAATCACCCAAGACCAAGATCCTCGGTATCTGCTGGGGTCACCAGGCTATCTCAAGGGCGTTCGGTGGAGAGGTGCGAGCTGTGCCTACGGGTCCAATTGTAAGTACATTCATCTGGTTACTAACTCACCAGAGAGAACCATAAATCTCATACTCGTTCTATTCTAGGCTGGCCTTGAAGACGTGAAGTTGACAGAAGCCGGGAAGAAATTCTTTGCTTGCGCCCCAGACATTAACTCTTATGTGCGTCTTTCGTTGATCTCCCTTCCGTCGACTTTCCTGTTAACGAACCCCTCCAGAGCCTGCCAGAGTTTCATGTACGGGAGGTAGCAAAACCTGGATTAGGATTTATTCACTTGGCTGAAAACCATGAAATGTTTGTGAATCAAGAAAATACGGTCTTGTCGTTCCAAGCACATCCAGAGGTCGAGGCCGCACTCGCCAAAAAGTTATTGTTGGAAGAGGACGATGTTTACAATGGCAATCTTTCTCAGCAGAAACTAGAGGGTCATTTGAAAAAACTCGATCAGCCAACGGATGGGGTTGAGGTGCTGAGACGGGTAATTGAATGGGTGAAGGAGTGAAGCACGATTGCGATGTCAATTTGGAGATGGAATAACGGCTTTTTAAGAAACAGTATTATCTCAGGTTCCGTTGTAGAGAAATATACAAAATAGTCATTCTATATTGGAATGTGTATGAGGGTAAAGGCAATACATCTGGTGAGGAAACATCAACAAGTGATGGGAAATACAAGTATTGGTCTTTGTTAACGTCCAACCAAGTAGCGGAGATATCCCAAAGATAGATTTACCAGCAAAGATTCCAATTAGCCAATACTGACATAATGAATCAATATTCTGATATAAATAGCAGGATATAGAATGTGAGACCTCATTTGAGGCTTTCAGAGGGTCAGGCGCCCCGTCTTTCGTTGACGACCGAAGTCTAGAACTTGAGGCGCGCCACGTACAATGTGGAGATAATCTACCGAGCTCCAATTATTCAATCCCCAGGCTATAAATATAGAAAGTTGTCTCTCCTGGTAAGTCCCGTGGCTCATCATGGACTGAAGACAGTGGAGTAAACACTCGGCACCAAGTATGCGCTAGGGAAAGACCCTGAATAGCAACTAATGTCTCCCTACGTGACCGTGCATATCAAGAAGCTTGCCAGCAAAGCTTGGGTCTATAGCACTCTAGCTCTGCAAGATCACACTATCGATCGAGTCACATCGTAGTAGTTATGCACACGGATGAGGCGGAGTAAGTGAAACATGCGTCTGCGCCCGCATAAAATCTGTCCACACATACATTACAGTAAGTACTACTACTATTTATTGATACGGGCCGTCAGATTTTAGGGAATCATGCACTGCCTTCTAGTGTACAAGAATAGAACCAACACTCCACTACATTCTCCATGTAGATCTACACAGTACAGACTACAGTTGGACTATCCACTCCAAACCCATTTATAAACCAAGTTTTATCCCGAGGAAAAATAAACCAGTCTTTCCAGTCTTCAGTCTGACGATCATTCACACCGCTACCCCACAAACTAAACTATTTTAACCAACCTCTCCCCCCCAAACCCCAACCCCAACCACATTGATTTATTTACTTTACTATTTAATAACCACCACCTCCTCGTCCTCCTCCACCACCACCACCACAACCACAACCACAAACCCATAACTCCAGAACAATTACCACAAAACAATTCACCATAAATCTATCACCACAAAAACAACCCTCAAAATGCTCTTCACTACCATCCTTGCCTCCACCATTGCCCTGGGAATGGGCGTCTCCGCAGCTCCCACAGCCAGTCCCTCTCCCAACCCCAACTACCGCTACGTCCAGCTGCGCGTCTACGGCGCACCCGGCTGTTCGGAACTAAACCAGGGCGAGTTGGGAGTGTACGGCGACAGTCTTAACAAGTGCCAGACCTTCAACGACAACACCATCAAGTCTGTGCGCTTCGAAGCCAAGTATCAGGACAGCTGTACTGGTAAGTTATCCCAGCATCTCTCTCTCTCTCTCTCTCTCTCTCTCTCTCTCTCTTCTTTTTTCCTCCTTTCCCTTTTTCTTCGTTTTATTATTTCAAAACAGTATCTATTGTGGCAACACAAACTAACATAATCCCAGTGGCTCTCTACGATGACGTCACCTGCCAAACTAATCGCCGCGAAGTCCAGGTTGAGACCTGCCTTTCCGGTGACGACTCTGAACAGTTCCGCAGCTATATTGTCCAGTGTCCTGGTGTCTAAGTCAGGGATCTGGACTTGCGTGTGCTCTCTCTCTCTCTCTTTTTTAAATCGCTTTATGTGAACGTTATGAGAAGATGTCTTGGCGAGGTGGTTACGATTGGTATTTGATATGATATTATGTACAGCGTGTATCTAGTCTTATAATAACTTATATATAATTATATAATTATGATTATGATTTATGGGATTTTGCTTGTCTTTGAAGCTCTTAGAGGTATATTAATACCACTATGTGGAAATAAAAATTGGCATGCGTGGTTAGAAAATTGAATCATTTTGATCGTTTGGTCGATTTAGTCCTCCCTACGGCAGTCTACATCTACGAGACGGTCAAAATGAAAATTTAACCCTAGTCGAAACGTTGGAGAAACGTATGTGTTCTCATTTCTTGCGCAGCGTCATATGGTTACAGAAAATGTAGAACAATTGGTGTTTTCCAACGAAACAAAATATCCATGAGAGACGTCCATCTTCTATAGCTTCACGTCAACTTTCATAGGAACTGCACTCTCTTCCAACGCTGCATAAAGACTCTCTTCTAAATCAATAAGAAGACTAGTGATAGCAGCATCTCCCAGTGGCATAACTTGCGTAAATAACGTGGCTGCGATGCCCGTTTGCCGATCGATCCACTACAGTCAATGCAATATGAATTAGTAAATTTATCCCCATACTCAACATGTAGACTGATTGCAAAGTCTCAACAACAATTCACTATTGACTTGAACACTTACCCAGTGCAAATTCGGCAGCCCACTCCAGTTAACCGTGCCAGCTCGTCTCCGGCCAGCAATATCCTTCAATGTAATTGTTCCGGCGAGCGAATGATCCGCCTGCTGGGTATCCCTAGCGTCCCTAATTCCTAACACCCGCCTCATTTGAGCCCCAAGTGGTCGCGGCATTGCTTCCCGAGATGCATCACTAAGCTGTGGCCGCAGTAGAATATCGACACTTTCCCGGGTGAGTAGTGGATATCCACCGCCCAGAAGCGCAGAAAGTAATTTGACAAAATCCATCGGCGTGCTGAAGAGCCCAATACCCCCGAGATCATCTTGCGCTGGCTGTTTGAGAATAATAGGCCCCGACTTCAGAGACTTGGTGCCCTGGCCCACGCTCACGCGATATCCCATTCCCATTTGTGGGGGGAGAGTCTCGCGGTACAGTTCTGGGTGGAATGTGGTTGATCTGGCTCCAAGCTTAGACCAGATATGCGTCTGCATGTAATCCTCGAGTGTGGAATTTGTCAGGCATTCAATCTGTGTATGGTTAATCTCTCAGTGGATGTGGATGCGGCGACGAGATTTATACTGGGAGGTTAGAGGGAGGCTTACCACTCGACCAGCCCAATCTAAACCTGCCCCATATCCCCAGGAGGTGTCGGGCTCAAAAAGTAGAGGATGTTGGTAGCCGGCCTGTCGAGATAGATTGCAGGTAGATTAGCTAGAGATGTTTTACACCACCTCGGGTTACAAAGTTAAGAGGGACTTGCCATGCTACCACAAAAGGTGTGTGCTGTTCGACCCTGGGATTTAGACCATTTTTGCAGGAGTGGTGACGAGCTGTCATACACAAAGCCAGCTGTATGACACAGGAGATTCCTACATGGATAATATCATTTTAAGATTCACTCCATAAAACCCTGCAATGGTCATTTCTACTTGTTATAGGGGGCAATGCTCACCGGAGAGTTATCTTTCCTTGAACGGGCTTCAGATGTAGCTGGTTCAACTCTGATGAGAGGCCCTTATCTGCAAATTGAGAACATGAGATTAGCGATTGGGTGAATATAATAGTTCTATGTAAATTATACACACACACACACACCGTTTCTGATGTCTTCTAATATTTGTATATCTCGGAGCTCGGGGACTATTGCTCGCACGTCGTCTTCAAGTGATACAATGCCTCGCTCCACAAGCTGCATTACAGCCACTGCGGTCACAAGCTTTGTCATGGAGGCAATCCAGTACAGGAAATTGGTTTGCAAAGCAGGTGCCCTTTCATCATCAAGGTTTGCTTTGCCGGCAGCACGATGATAGATGATATTCCCTGGTAATAACCATCAGACTGGACATAAAAATGCAATACGTAAATCCCAAAGAACGCAGTACCTGAACTGTCAATTGCGATGAAAACGGCGCCATGCACTGACCCGGTCAAGGGGTCTGTGAACTGGTCCAGGATCTTGTCCACTTTGTCCATTGCTTTCTGTTGCATTCAACAATCAAACCAACTTAGATATTCAAATCGGAACCGGACAACTTCACGGAATAGCTCAATTTCATTGTATAGTGTTGATTATGAGAAGGACAAAACATATTGTAATCTAGGGTAGCCGAGGTTGTATCGCTTAGAATCGAGAGAGCAGGACCGAGGATGTGGGGTTAACCGGGCAGACATTGAAGTCTCTCTCTTGCTGCATTGTTTTGGTAATACACAATATGTCGGACCGGGTCATTCTCTAAATTTCCGACAAAGGATTTACTAGAGTAGTAGTGGAGGACAACAGGGGAACAATACTAAGTACCTATACTGGATGCCATATATCCTGTTTCTCGATACGACCACCTCTGACCCTCAACAACTGTTGTCGACAAGCAATACATGCCTTTGGTACGAGCAAGGAAGGACAACGCAAGTCAAGCGTATATTTGACGAGTCATAAACAGATAAATACATTGCATGAGACTAGACTATCTAACCTCAGCTCTTCTCAATATGCGCTAGGAGATACACAACTTTTTTTTAAGATACGTAAGGGCAAAGAAACCAGAATTAACCCGTATCCGTATGAGTTCAGAGGAACCTGTAAACGGAGAAGCGAAGGAAAACAAAAAACCGCATAATAGTCTATCGTGACTTCAACGAACGCCGCCCGTAAAGAGTTACAATGGATACCGAATGCGAAGGAAAGCAAGATCTACCGATGCGACAATGGGAATACAAGCTCAATGACTGAACTGGGCATTACGAGCAGTTTTACCAACGGCGGTTGCCTCCAAGGGGAGCGGCATTGGAAGCAGTGTAGTTGCCTCCACGGCCACGGCCACCACCACGGCCACCCCAGCGACCATAGCCGCCACGGCCGCCGCCGCCGCCACCACCGCTGTAGCGAACCATCTCGGCGAGACGGGGGTCAATCTGCTGCTTAGCCTCAGTAAGGATAGTGACCAAGTCACGAGCCTGCTTAGAGTCTGTTGCAAGAGAACGTTAGCACTGCCACCTCAGGGGATGTGGTCAGGAGAGCACGTCAAGACTTACTGTCAGTGGTGAAGAAAGTGATGGCGGTACCCTTGGCACCGGCACGACCAGTTCGACCAATACGGTGAACATAGTCTTCCGAGTTGTTGGGGTAGTCATAGTTCAGCACATGAGTAATGTCGCGAACATCTTCAAACAGAAACTTATGTTAGCAAACAGAGCATTAGTCAAAATAGCAAGGTGGCCTATGAGCCCTTTATCAGTCGTGTGAGACTTGATGCATCACTCTCTCTCGGACTTTTCAAATCAAGATCCGTTGCGGGTTAGGTCCCTGGGCTGGTAAAAATCGCGGTCCTGGAGCAACCTTGGAATGCAGCTTGAACGTGTCGGAACAAGAAGAAACCCCGTCTCTCGACCAACGAGGTTCAGAGAAGAGATGGAGAATCAGAACAGAAGAAATAATACGTCTGCTACACTGCACTGTGAGTCCAAGGTCCTCCTGGCATGAGAACCAATTCAGGAGACCCGACAAAGCCTGGACGAGTCATATACGCCAACAAACGTTGGAAGAGAGTTAAGCACCGTGCCATGGTCACACAACCTCAATACGGGTGAGGGTGCTTTCAAGGAAGGAAGGGGGAAAGGGGATGGGGAGGGGGTAAATCGCAATTTCATCATACCGATACCACGGGAAGCCACATCAGTGGCCACCATGATTGGGCTCTTGCCCGTCTTGAACTCGTTCAAGACCCAATCTCTTTCTTGTTGCTGCTTGTCACCGTGAATAGCTGTTCCAAGAAAGTTAGCTAAGAGTTCGATTGGAGCAGTTGAAAAGGCAAACATACAAAGTGCTGGCCATCCGTCCTGACGGAGGAAGCGAGTAATTTCGTCGGCGATACGCTTAGTACCGGTGAAAATGAGACACTTGTTGCCACGGTTCTCCATAATCTTCTCGAGGTGCTTGATCATCTTATCGCGCTTCTCAAAGTCTGAAACGACCTCCACGATTTGCGTGATACGGTGGTTAGCGGACAAATCCATGGAACCGATGTTGACTTGAATGTAATCGTTGAGGAAATCCGAAGCAAGCTGACGAACTTCCTTGGGCCACGTGGCGGACCACATGCAAGTCTGACGGTCAGGGCGAATTTGAGAGATAATCTTGCGGATCTGTGGCTCGAAACCCATGTCCAGCATGCGGTCGGCCTCGTCAAGAACAAGGTAAGTGACACGGCGGAGGTTGGTGCGGCCGGCCTCGAGCATGTCAATGAGACGACCGGGAGTAGCAATGCAGACCTCGACACCGCGACTCAAGTCACGGATCTGGGGGCCCTTAGGGACACCACCGTACACACAGGTGTTGCGAATGCGAGACGACTTTCCGAACTTGGTGATTTCGGTCTGGATCTGGACTGCCAGTTCACGGGTAGGGGCGAGGACGAGAACAATCGGGCCGTCACCAGGAGCAAGAAGGGGCTGGGCATTGATGTGGACAATAGCAGGAAGACAGTAGGACAGAGTCTTTCCGGAACCGGTCTCGGCAATACCAACAACGTCACGACCAGAAAGAGCCATGGGCCATCCCTGAGACTGAATGGCGGTAGGGCGTTCGAAACCCTGAGCCTTAACCTCGCTCAACACGTATTGGGGGAAGCCAGCCTCGTCGAAGGTCTCGACGGGACGAGGGATGTTCCTTCCTTGCACAGACATCTCAAACTTCTTACGGAAATCATCAACATCGCGCTGAGACCGGTTGGCGACATCGGGGTGCTCCTTGTAGAAAGACTTCTCAAACTTAGGCAAAGAATCCAGATCTGAGATAAAAGGTTAGCATCAAATATCCTGACGAATACGCGTTGCAAAGCAATAACACTTACCCCATTCTTGCTTCTTCAAGCCAGCGCCGAGGTTGGACATCCGGTCACCACCACCGCCGCCACCACCACCTCTTCCGCCATAGCCGCCGCCGTAGCCACCACCGCCGTAACCACCTCCATAGCCACCACTACCACCACCACTACCAGAGTAGCCGTTGGAGTTAGAGTAGCCATTCGAGTATCCACCACTACCGCCGTTTCTGGAGCTAAATGACGGAAACCCACGTTAGCATACGCAAATCACTGGTCAAAGGAATAATCCAAAGCAAAGGACATGAGTTAGACCTCCATATGTCAGGCCTTGTGACTGGGCAGTAAAGACGGTGCGATGACTATAACACCAGCGCAAGACTGACAGATAGGGCAGGTTCCAACACCACCTCACATTAGATAATTTCCCTGGGTAGAATCACTCACCGGTAGGAGTCGCGCTGGTCGCGCTGATAGCCACCGTTGTAAGACATTATGCGGTCCTTTTTTTTTTGGCGGGTATGAGATGAAAAAACAAACAGACTCAAAAGAATGAGGTTGTATGAAGGAAGGGGATGTTAAACAGCCTCTTCCAGAATAAAGACCGAGGGTAAAGGACTAAAGAATGTCCAAGAAAAAGAAAACAAGGATGAGGAGGAAGGGGGATAGATAAGGGAGATGGGGAGAAGAAAAAAAAAATAGTCGCGATGGGGCGGGAAGGAGAAGAAAAAGTCGAAGGCGAAAAAGAGGCGAAGGCGACGCTTTCCCGATTGGATTAGTGCAGGGGACTGGACCCAAGGAATGAGAATGGCAAAAGATGGGCAAAATGGAAAAACTTTGGCTGCACCATCCATTCACCGCTTGTCGTTCCCTCCACCGCCTCCCGTGACTGGTGGGTATACGCTGTTTGCACTGTTTGGATCTCGTGTCTTTTTCGCCATCCAGCACTAAACCTAGTTTAGGCTCCCATTGAAAGGTTCAACTTCTTTGTGTTGAATTGAATGGGTATTATCGGTCTACCCTGCTCCGTAACTATACACATCCTTCGTCTATCTTCTTCTTCTTCTTCTTCTATCGAGCACCCAACCCCATGTCCCAGAATCTGATCTCTAACTCCGTTGCCCGAATAAATATCTCAATCAGCTCTTCCATTCGGCTCGGAGAAACCTCGCGCATGTGTCTCTCAAGGAGTTCTACGGCAAAGTCAGCAATTCATAGCCATGGTGAGGACTTGGTGCTTTGAGGGCTCTCAGAGCCACTTACCAGATCCCAATCGAACTGCCTCTGAGTAGTCCTCCGCAACGTAGTTTTCAATCCACTTCCAGTAACGGTTGCCTTGCCTCTGAGTATCCTTGTCCGTATACAGTCTCTGGGCAATGGCTCCGTACCCGATTAAACAAGGCGCAAGAGCCATTTGCAATGCGAGCCAATCCTCAGATTGACCAATATCGAGGATATACCTACTGTATGCAGTACAAGCTATCATCCCAACGGCGACTTGTTAGCAACCTCATACAGGTCAGGGCGATGATTTGTTAACTTACCGATAGTCTCGGGCGTTCTTTCCATCTCTTGTTTTGATAGCCCGAAGGAGGCACAATAATCTAAGTGCAACGCTGTTTCGCGCTGGATGTGTAGGACGATCTGCGCCGACTATGGTGGTTCAAGCCAAGTTACCCCTCACGAACAGCTGAATCCCATGTACAGGAGCAGTAACAGGAACTAATTCACTTACTGCAGCAATGGATTCCATATTCTTAGCCTTGTAAGCCGCGAGCGCATTGCTTCTAGCGAACTGGACCTGAATATCACATTGTTAGACGAAGTCCATTGGACAAATGAAGGGTACATTGGTCCTACCAGGTACAGATAATCCTGCACTAGGTACTCCTTGAATCTCTCCACGGGAAGTGTGCCACTACCCATGCCCAAAACAAATTCGTGTTCAGTGAACTTCTGCCATACCGGGCGAATATCAGGGCGGTCTAGGGCATATTCTAAGAAACGACCACTTTGCGTGTCCGTTAGCACCCTCACTTCTTATGCTTTCTGGGAATAAGATAGCAACGTACGGTGCAAAAGGTAGCGTATACACTGAGTGGAAATGGTTGATTGGACCGCTTCCCTTCCCAATATCAAAGCTGGTCTTGATTCCTGCCTCGACGAACCGAACAGCACTATGCACTGCTCGCTTCAGATCTTTGCCCAAGGCAAGGTTAGCTGCAATCGAAGACGCAAGAGAGCATCCGGTGCCGTGGGTATTCTTAGATAGTAAAAAGTCTGTCTCAAAGAGTGTCACATCTTCTCCATCGTAAAGCACATCTATAACTGTGGTAGCCTCGTCTTGGTTGCGCGCCGTTTTATGATCTTTGGTGAGAGGCAGATGCCCGCCCTTGAGAAGAACAGCTTTGGGGCCTAGGGCCTTGACTTGCTTGATTAAATGAAGAACATCTGAGAGGCCTTCTGGCTCAGGTACGTCTAGACCGGCGTCCTTCAGTAGCAGCTTCGCTTCGGGAATATTGGGGGTAAGAACGGTCGTCAATGGCAGAAGCTTCGTCCGCAATTTTTCTACGGCCGCTTCAGGGAGTAGTTTAGAGCCACTAGTCGAGACCATCACCTGCTGTAATGTTAGATGCTAAGTGTATTTCAAACAATTTGGGTAAGGGCTACCGGATCCAACACCACCGACGGAACTTGGTGGGTCACCAGCGTTTCGGCGATAATATCAATTGTCTCTGCGGACGAAAGCATCCCTTGAATTTGTCAGACTAGAACTTACAATGAGATAAAATAGAAGATGAATATAAGAAAGTGATTACCAAGCTTCACGGCATCCGCTCCGATATCTTCAAGACCGGCATAGATTTGTTTCTTGACGAACTCAGCCGGGACAATGAAGATATCCTGTACACCCAGAGTGTTCTGGGCTGTCAGTCCAGTGGTCGCAGTTAGAGCATAGCATCCATGCGCAGCTAAAACCCGCTGGTCCGCTTCCAGGCCACTGAGTATGCATTAGTCTGGTTGCGCATCAAGGAGTGAAAATCGATCGCTCCAGTGCATGAGACCGGAATGAGTTAAAACATACGCGCCACCTGAGCTGTCCGAACCTGCGATAACCAAAACTCGTTTCACCGACATGACGGCAGACTAGAAGATTGCACGATGATATCACAAGAATATCCACCGTTGGAGATGGACAGAGGTGATATGTGCCTGAACTAGTCGTCCTTTTCTTAGTAATTGGTTCAACAGCCGGCGGAAGTGCGGCAAAGAAGTTATTTGGCGGGGTGTGGGGCATTTGATATCATTTATCCCAATTTACGATAAGATAGAGCGAGACTTCACGCACGATACCTTTCATAGATGAATCAAACTACGTGCCTATATTACTCGTGTGAAACGACAGACATTTCAGAACTTATCATTGATGTTTATAACCCTCATCCCATCATCCCAAACATAAAACAATTGCGCTATCCGCAGTGATAGAAACAACAAACCCGAACCATCCAAACATGCAGACTATATACAGATACCAGTCAATTAATATCCCGTGCGTGAAGTCTATGGTAGCATAAACCGGAACAGACTATCCATTTCAACCCATTGCCGCCCGCACTTCTTCAGGTACGCGTCCACCACGCTCTTAACCGTCTCAAACCGTGCGCGGTTAAACGAAGCAAGAGCAACGACACTGTCTTTCTTCTCCCCACTGGTTTCCTTCTCTGCGGCGACCCGCGCCTTATCCACATCCCAAAGTCCAGCAAAGTACAGCAACTGGTTGTAAAGCTGCTTCTCCGAGTATTCGTAGGACATCCGACCAAGACAGCCTTCAGCGTGGCCCCGGGGACCCAGGCACCTATGCCCATAAACACTCATCTGCCGCGTTCGATTACCGCATGCGGAGTCGTCGCAGACAAGCCAGCCCTCGTAGTACTTGGAGGTTTGGGCCCGAATCTGGCTTTCGAGCTGTGCAATAATCGTCAAAACAGTGAACTGTTTCTGGCAAGCGGCATTCGGACAGAAAAGACCATTGGCGTTGCACATGTGGGTTGATGCTGCAAGTCCTTCGAAGACAGATTTCTCTTTACAGAATCGACATGTCAACGTTAATCTTGCGGCACCCTCAAAGCGAACAGAATCCGGAATTTGCGACTCCAGTGGGAAGATGTCCGTGTTCTGCTGGTTACCACCGCTAGAAGTATTGATTTGATACTTGCGGACATCCAGACCCAGGCACTCGGCCAGTCGAACCGCATCGGTTCCAGGAATTGGAGCACAAAGACGCTCAATCGGCGGGAAAATCTGCTTCAAGAGGTAAAATTCAATATCAGGGTTGAGTCCTGAATCGGGTTTCATCACATCCTGAAGTGTGTACGAGCGCTTTGCTGGCGCAAGGGAGGATGTTTCGGTGTCTCCACTCGTCACAATGTACGAGATAACATCGTTTGGCCGGACTGACTTGCCGCGGGCAAGCTCCCGGAGGGCAACCTGAACAGGTGGCATCGTCTCCTTGTTAGGATATTCTTCCGGTCGTTTAGAGAGTTTCTGCGGGGAGTATTAGCGCCTTAATCACTTCAACATAACCAGGGCATGACGTACAGTGTAAATCACATATTTCTGGACGGGAACGGTGAATTCTCGCATCTTGCCTGCCAAGTCACGTAGATAGTCATGGACCCGATTGAGGACGACCTCTTGGTCTTCGCCGGAGAGAACCTCATTCAAGAGCCTCTGAGATACCTCCTTTGACAGGGCGCAGTATTCACGCCTCTTCATATCCAAGCCCTTGACTTCCAGCTTGTCTACATATTTGCCATCCATCTCCGTCATGTTTATAGCGGCGTACTTCTTTTTGGCATGCAATAGCAGCCGACGGAAGATATTGTCAATATCGATTTCCAAAAGCCGGTATCTTTCATTCACAGATTTCTTGAATTCCTCTCCGACCTTCAGCGCGTCGCTTAGCGTATCCATATTAGTGTTAATCATGACGGAGTCGGTATCACCGTAAATGACCCGCAACTGCTTCGATTCGGCCAGTTCCTTTGTGCTTCTTAAAATCTCACGACCTTTGAACGTGGTGAGCATGGCCAGGGGACGAGCATAGAAGCGACTCTGGGTGTAACCCAAGCATCCATACATAGAGTTAGCAGTCAGCTTGAAAGCCAATTGTTTTGTATCCCACAGCGCAAGCTGTTCAGGTGTTGCGCGTTTGTCTTTCATTAGCTTTTTCACCTCTCGTCGGCGGCCGACAAGTGTAGCAATAAGCCGTGGGAGGATTCCCTGTTCTTGATCCGAGGAGGGAACTTCAGGTACTTTCTCTTCATTCTCGTTTTCAGCCTATAGACCATGTCAGCATATACCAGCACAAGGATTTTAGGAAAGATCCTTACGGTTGCAGTCCGCTCCACGGTCGTGAAGCAGATGTTGTATTCCTGGATGATACTCGGGTACAAACTGTTAAAGTCCATCACAAGAATGAATCGATCGTAGAGTCCTTTCTCAGGTTCGAAAACAAGTCCACCTTTGTACTTGTCTTTCTTTTTCTTGTCCGTGGCATCATCGTCATCGCCATCCTGTAGTTTTTCTTCCGCTTTCTGTAGCTTGGCCGAGTACTTATCAGGGCATATATACTTATTCCGGTGGAACTCGTGGAGTAGAATGTACTCGTTACGCTCGGCTCGTGTACCACTAAGCGTACGTGCCCAAGAATTACCGGCAATATTGGTAAGCACTTTAGTTAGAGGCAGCATTTGAAGTCGTAGTACCAATGCGGCAACAAAGTAGGTATCAGCGTCGCAATGGTTCACGAAGTTCATTAGGCCATCTTTGGTGGTAGCCCAAGTTTTCAATGCTGCTTCGCTATCCAATTCCTGCCGTACATGGCCTGATCCAAGATAAAGGTTGCACATCTCCGTCAGACTCCACGATTGACATTTCATCATGAGGGACTATATCTTGTCAGTACAAGCACCAATACTACCCGAATGTTGAGGAACTCACCTTGCCCATGTCGTTGGCCACATCGCACATCAATCTTCCGGCAATGAGATGTCTCTCGGCGAAGAATCCTCCACCCCTGTTAAAATTCTTAGGCCAATCTCCACGCTTCAACCGCCCCAGTCGATGCCACCCAGGTGTCTTCTTTTCCTTCAATCGGCTAAGCAGGATGCTAAGGTCGACTTCTTGAAGCTGATGTCCCATCACAACATCAGGATCCATCTTCTCGAACAATGCCAAGAATTTACTGAGCAAAAATTGCTCGCTCCGCTCTAAAATATACGTGCCTCGTTGCTTCTTGGTCTCAGCTTCGAAATGCATGGGGTACGATGAGCCCACAGGTCGCATCACCGTGAAAGTCTTGCAAGGCAGCTTCTCGGGAGGTGTTGTGTCTGTAAGAGAAACATTTTCGTACACTCGAGCGCTTGCGATCAAAATCTCCTGTTTGTTTTCCTTTACGTTCAACTGTGTCCTGAAGGCAAGACTCATCAAAGTGAGAGGAGGTGCCTCTAAGTTCTCGGAGTCTGGAACTGGGGAAATAAGCGCTGGTTTAGAGACTTGGCATTCGAACTTGCACCATGACGCGTTGTTGACAGCAGAGAAGTCTACTCCTTCAAACCTGAGCCAACATGGTCCCATGATATTCTTCCAAAGAACGAACTGCTCGAACAAGGAGGTGTTGGTGCCGAAGACATGAGAGAAGGTCTCTCCCTTGGTCTCCATGGGCAAAGCGGGCTTATCATATGGGTATAGTAACTTCAAGTATTCGGTCTCCTTGGGAATGCCGGGCATCTCAAAAGCATACTTTCTTGTGCATGGCTTGATCTTGTGCATCCCAACCTTGAGTCTCGACATCATACCGTCAACTTCATTATAGACAT
The DNA here is from genome assembly GCF_009193585.1 of Aspergillus caelatus. Classification (NCBI taxonomy): domain Eukaryota; kingdom Fungi; phylum Ascomycota; class Eurotiomycetes; order Eurotiales; family Aspergillaceae; genus Aspergillus; species Aspergillus caelatus. The sequence continues at coordinate 108,057 of NW_022475343.1, read as the reverse complement.
CTTCCATATCCACTTCTTCGTCTGTGTCCCGGCCATGCTTATGTCTATACTCCCGTGGAAGGAAATAGAGCTTCCGCAGAATATTGTCGACCTTGACGAATGCGCTTGCGTAGTTTCCAGTCTGCTTATTTTTAACTTTTCCGAATAAGCAGAGGCTGCCATTGACTTCGGTGAAATCTATCCAGAACATGCGCAGGCTTCCGTCTTCCTCCACAACATCTTGCGCACGTAGTTTTCCGAACGTCCGCGTTTCCGATGCTGGGCTACTAAGGACATTCAATTTGTTCCTCACATCATTCCATGAAGCATTTGCAACTTCTGGCATGGCTTTGACTGGGGAAGAGTTCGCAGGGGTGGAATAGGCTTCTTTTTTGATCTTGGGTGGTGGCCGACTTCCGGTCATGTTGACGCTTGTCGTCTTAGCCTCGTGTTGCCCGGTGACCTCTGCGATTTCCATCAAATCATTGTCCTCTTCATCAAGATCCTCCATTTTTACCGCAATAGCCGATTTCCTTTCAATGGCCTTGCTGACGGGAGACGACGGCATGGGGTCGCTCATTGGGACGTCGTCATCGTCTGCCACCGGAAGAGGCCCGCCATCGTTGTCAAGGTCCAAGTCCGGCTTCTGGCCAATCGGTGACATCGGGTCGCTGTTCTCATCTTTCATCTCTTTTTTCTGCGGACGTGGTCTGTGGGACAAAGGGGGGGAAAGGACTCGAACTTTACGTCGAGTTTCCGACTTGATCACATTTTGTGTTGGGACATGATTTGAGACAACATTGGTATCAACTTCACCGAGGAGATCAGCCATGAATTCTTCATCTTCTGCAGTGGCGACCGGCTAAGCGAACATATTAGACATAATATTAATTTAAGAATACTGCAGTGTCGCACTCACTTTCGGCTTCGGGGCAGATGCGTTGCTCCCCTTGTTGAAATACTTGGATATGCCATTATTGATTTTCTCTTTTCTCTGCTTATCTTCCTCGCGTTTCCTTTTAGCAGCCTTGTTGTTGGCAGGTAATTCGCCATCGTCGCTCTCGCTTTCATAGTAGTCTGCCGTCCGTTCATTCCAGACCTCTCGACCGTCATCGGCATATCCTTCACCATTATCGTCAACAACGAAATCGTCCTCGTCAAGCCGGTTGCGGATAATCTTCTTGTAGCCTTCATCGTCGACCTCCTCGTAGATATCATCCTGTTCTTCAACCTCATACGTCGATATACGTTTCTTTCCTGAAGCGCGCAGAGCACGCAACTCCGCCAACTTAGCTCGGGCAGATGCCATGGCGCCGCAATAGAAGATCCCTAAGGATTGGCGTCCATTAAACACCTTTTTTCGTGAATTCAATTGATTTCAACAGAGGATACCGCGGTGTGAACTAGAGAAAGGGTTTAGTGGTTCAAAGGCGGGCGTCGCGGAGACAACGCGTGAGCGGAACGCGAGATGTACGCGCTCACCGCCCAATCGCCATTAAGTGGTTTTTCAATTACCGTTAGTGGTTAGTCAATCTTAATACCTACTTTTACCTCTGCGAGCTCAGGCACTATGGAGTGAGTACTCCGTACACTCATACGATGTATACTGATTATGTAGATATGTGTGATCCAGTAAGCTCTTTTATATTCTGATTTATCTAAAAAGCAATAAGTTTCAGAAAGACTATGTGCATTATGATTGATACACCCTCTCACCCTACAGCTATACTATCTCAAACGTAGCAGGTTCGACATCTACAAACAAAGGACACGGCCTCTTCCCCCCAAAGTTATCATACCAAACACTAACGCCGATCCTTTCAAAAGCATCCTCCTTATATGTAGATCTCTCTACAACAAGAAACCTTGTCTCCGGGCCCATCATAGATTGACCGTATCCATATTCCACAAGGATGTACAATCTGAAGCAGTAATATTGATTGTCCCCATTTGCGACAAGGCCCGGCGAGTCTAGAGAGATCGGTGAGATCTGCGCGCCTGTGGACTGTACATATGCAAATTTTCTCTCGCTCTCATTCACAAGGTTTACGGGGACAAAGGCACCTTCTAGCACAAGAGAACCCCCAATAACAGCACTAGTCGGATCTTCTGGCACCTCTCTTTGGCAGTCAATCACCTTTATCTGATATATATCGATGGCTTTGGGCTCATATTTCCAGAACTGAAAGGCTTCGGTACATGAGTAGGTGACTGGTTTTCCCACAGAGGCCTATGACCAGCTTGGGATACGATAATTGGTCTCGTTATCATCTTCAAGACCAGTAGATGGAGGCACGTCATGTGTATCGACTGGCTTGACTTCCCATGTCAGATCGAAATGGAGTTCGCCGTTCCATAAGCCAGCCACATACTCGTCAGGCGATCCGTCTATCTCGGGTAGCCGATTTTGGACCATTTTGGCTAATGCCGAAATGGCCCGCAGTGTATCATACCTTTTGCTGAGCGAGCGATGGGAATAGTCGATTACAAGGTCCCTCCATCTGTGATATGGTATCATGGGTGGCGAGCAATGCTTGGGGATGAATCCGTTCATTCTACCGACCGGAGGCTCAGCCTCTGGAGGGTGGGTTTTGAGTGTCGTTCCAAGCTTGCCATAGTCTTTACTGGTATTCCTTGGGATCTGTGGCTCGACCACATGTCCACACTCGCAGATCTGGCGGCATAGAGATTCCCAGATCATTTCCTTGCCGTCGTAACAAAGCCGACGGTTGGGCAAAAGTGATTCTTGCAGACACCAGCCTCGCTTGTCCAGGGAGGATCGCCCAGTATTGGATCGGGCCTTGAATTCACCCGGTCGCATCAACAGCTCTGTAGATGTATCTCCTGGTCAATCTGGTAGAGTAGGACAAAATAATCTCTGCCAGCTAGGATGGCCGAACTGTTGTTTCCCTAGGAACCTCAAGTTATACGAATTTGGCTCCATGGCCGCAATTGTTAAATGGGAATTGCGGTACACGTCATGCATGGTCGACGCATCATGCAACCAGGCAACCTTATCATCCTGAACGATACACAGAGAGTCAACCCAGAGATTTGGGATCTTGAGAGCACGACAAACGGTGATGGCATCTTGGATGGCCGCCGGCAGTTGTGCTAGCTCGAGTCTCTGATGGTGGGATTGAATGTTATCAGTTGTCGTCTTCTTTATCTGATCAATATCGATCCCCCAGCAGTAGCTGAGACAGGCATAAATTACCGGTGTCCTAGGCTCATACAAGAAAGATTCCCGGGATCCATCCCACGAGCCCACGTTCACTAGGCGTCGAGGCATAAATTCTGTGTCGGGGGGTTTGCAAGCCTGATCATGCTGCATGCAATGTGGGAGCCATTGTCTGGCGCGATTAAAAGCAGCCAATGAGCCTGAGTCTTTTGTTAACCTCCAGAGACTTGGAAAGATTCCACCCCGCAAAACCCGGGGAACGAGAATCGGGGGATTCATAGACTGCACTAGTAGACAGATGTAGAAGATGGAAGGAGAAAGTATGCTGTAATTCCAATTCGGGGGAGGAATCCCTTGGTTCGTTCGGCGGCAAAAGACCCAGAGTCATCGTGGGCACGACCACTGGCAGTTTCCAATCGTTTTTTGCTCTTTCTCGCCGCAGGTTCACTAATCCATGCTCATTGTTTTCTCTTACCCAGCCTGGTTTAATAACTTCTATGGCCTGTAGTAGTATACTGCAATCGGCACATGTCGGTGCATTCTCAGCAAAGGTCGATATGGGACTGTGGAAAGGCTCAGTGTAACCAATATCCGGTTGCATTGGAAAGTGCGGACACACTGAATCTGACGAGGAAGACATTCTTTATTTTGAGGGAAGATGAATGATCAAGCTCATTTAGCTCAACTTGGCTGCCAGAGTATTATATTGCATCCCCAGCCTTTCTACAGGCTAACGCTCGTTTGGAAACCCCCCGCACTTGACAGGTCACAATGTCAGGACATGGAGAAAGTAAGGCTGTCTTTGACGATCAATAGGAAATCAATATACCTGTGACTTTCAGAATGCAATATGGACTACTCTGACCGCAATGGAAAGTCATGACATGATATGCGTTTGAGAACTAGCTTTGGAAGGACACACATCCAAGTATCCCTTTAATGTTCAGGAACGCGCCCCACCGTTTCTAACAGAAGTTGAGATGTTCTACGTGTACAGGGGACAGCTATGACTGCATTTGTGACAATCTGGCCCAGCCGCAACTGATATAGAGGTTAGTTAATTTTACCATAAACTCTTTATTATATGACAATTACGGAGTAGATCTTCGTTCATATGCAAGAGACTTATATTCTGTCTAGCTAGCATCGAACTTAGCATTTCTAAGCAGGACAATTATCTGGTAGTCATGATGCTAAGAGCTCTTTTAGACTCCATAAAGTCGATAAAGCTTTCAAGTCTTACTTTGACCCAACATATCTCCTCTATTAAACGTTTTTGAAGACACTTATCCTATACATAAAATCCTTTTCAACCCCTGATCAGAACCCTCTTTTCTAGCAATGCCCCCACAAAAGCCCTAATCGCGCGGATTCCAATGCGGGCAATCTTATCCCCATCCCCAGCATCCGGATCAAACGAACACACCGTCAAAGACCTGGGCTCAGACAACCTCGGTACAAGATCCATACAAGTCACCAAGTCCTCCTCCGTCAAACCTCCAGGCGATGGATAGTCGTTAACTTTCCCATAAGACTCATCCAAAACATCTAGATCCAGATGCACGAGAGCAGACCCATACAACCTCTCCTCCAACTGCGTCTTCAACTCACCCGCAAAATCAACCTTCCTCGACGTCTCACCCCAGACAGCCTTCATACCGGCATCAATAACCCGCTGCCGCTGCACCTCAGACTGGTCCCGCAATCCACAGTAAAGAAACCGACCATCGTAATTAAACGGTTTGTAATTCGGCACGGTGCCCATTAACGTCTTCCACGATTCACCACGTAGCATTGACAGGCCCATGGCATCAAAGTACCCGTTTTCATTGACATCTGGCGAGTCCAGGTCATCATGGGCATCGAAGTAAATGAAAGATAGATCTTGAATCTTGAGGCCACAAGCCACGGCCGCGCTGGACATGCAATTTCCCGCCAGAACTAAGGGAAAGGTGTTGTTGTCCACGGCTTGCGTGACGGCGGCTGAAGTCCGGCGGAGGATCTCAAAGCTTCGTCCGATCTCGCCTTCGAAGTTGTCCACGCTGGGGATCTCATGGATACGGATTTGAAGGCCCTGTTCTTCAAGGGCAGGAATTAGGCCGAGGGATTGGATGCGGTGGGGGCCGTTGCCTACGCGGTGATCGCGAAGGCCGACATGGTAAGGAGAGATAATTAGGGTTATGGTATTGGTTGGCATTTCTCCCTCGGGGTGTATTCTGCTTGCTTAGTTACTCTCTCTAACTATCGTCAGATTAGTGGTTTTATATGGTTTTATGGTTGTATCCGGCGTCTCCAATGACGTTGGGATGTTCTCCAATGGGGATATTTTTAAGCTTACTCCAACTCTGGGTGTCTCAATAACAGGAAATTTTCTGATTTCTCACTCGTCTTAATTCACTGGGTACTACGGTAAAAGGAAAAGAAAAGAAATCCTATTTGAATACTTGACTGAGGCACTTAAGAAATCCAGTGATGTGCGTTGGGGAAGGCTAAGGTGGGGCTGGAGATATTCTCCAAAGGCATCTATTTCCCCAAGGGCTTTCCCCAAAGACACTTCAGGATACTCAAATCCCTAGGGATAACCAAAGCCAAGGCTGAATATCTGCAAGAAATATGTCTTCAGTTATGTATTAGATTCACTGGAATATATTAAGTTTCTATCGAGATACTGGATCATTAACGTGGGTTCCGATAATGTAGGGTTCATCGGCCTAAGGTGCATGGGAAAGCCTAGGTATGGCCGAGCAGTTAGCCAACAAGCTCCCCAGAAATACTCAGCTAAGATGTGTATGATATTTGGAAGACTCTGTCCCTGATATCTAGGTGGCAAGGTTTTCTGGGAGGGAGATAGTTGGTGACTCAACAAAGAATATTGCAGAAAAATCTGTAAGTCGTTCAATCTATATAAAATCAATATTACCGGAATACAAATGACTTACGCATCAACAGGGAATCGTATTTTCAAGGGTCTCCGAAGGCGTGCATGCCCGGACTGTCTTTTTAGGCTTAACGGCCGGTGTGTGGTCTTGAAGACCGTGTTCTCTCAGATGTGTTTGTAGCCGGGAGGGCGTGTTCGGTGCCCGGAGAGGCCGGTTTGAAGACGTATGGAATCCCTTAATGGCCCTTAACTGCATGGATCTAGACTCACGAGTAGTATCTCGCTATTTTGGCGGACAAATCCGGTCTAAAAGGCTTGAGAGAGCTGGTGATGAAAGCGGCCAATATAATAATGAAAACACCTGACATAGAAAAAACACTAGGGCTCCATACACAGGCTTTTATACAAAGACAAATCTCTATGCGATCATTTTCTTTCTCTATAGCGACTAACATAGCTAGGTGACTGTAGGGGAGGTGTCACAAAAAGAAACAAACTCCTTTCATCTCATCATACTCAATGCATCGACAGATGGCTTTGACTGAAATTGCGCTATACTAATCTAATCGACTTGACCAAATCCATAGTCGGCATTCTCAAATGGCAGACTATAAATCAGAGGAGCTCATCCCAACTCTTGAACCCGATACATAGCTTGAACGATATCTCTCTCAGCGGAAAAAAAAATTGTATTCACTGGAGTCATGCTCAAAACCCTCATCTGAGGAGGCATGGCAAAACAGGCTCCTCTCCAGCATTCATATATGCGATGAGTATCTTAGTGCCTTACTTAAATTGTCGGCAATATCGCGAGATGAAAGGGGATACATCAAAGTCATGGTCACGATACGGTGCTTTGTACCTCAAAAGTTTGAAGACCGCCACGTCAGTGACGAGCTCGCTCAGGATATCTTCAATCTGGCAATTGAAACTAGAGTAAAAGAAAAGCTACGAAGCATTGAATCGTGAGTCTCTTATCAAAAACTCAGAAGACATTAGAACTAACGGTCTTTTCTCACAGCATCCATGGTTACGGCTGGAATGTCGATTCTTCACCTACAGACGACCGGCATCTGGTGGCTTACTGGTATGGAGAGGCGGAACCCGAACTACCTGAGACAATCCGATACAGCTCTTTTGTTGAACTTCGAAAACTACACTATGACCCCCTTCACTGGTAAATCTCTATTCTATCGAACATCCTAAACATGTCAGCCACAATCAAAACGAAGCATTGGATTCGGGTATATATAAGCTAATGACCGCTATAGAAGGGCAGCACGACTAACAGCATGCCTGAATTTCAGGCAAAATAAGCGTTTTCTTATGCGACAGCAGTGTCAAGGACTCTTATTAACAAACAATAAACATATTATGTCATATCAACTTCAAATGTTTCTGTATAAACAACTCTCTTAGGGTGTTTATTTGTTAATTTTCCTTCATAGAGCCACATAGTCGTCGTTAGGATACATATAGATAGACTCTTTTTTCCATATCATTCCCTTACCTCTCTCCTGTTTTCCTACCATTTTCTCCCTGCTTTCACTTGGTTTCTCTCTTACCTTTATCTCAATCCCATCTCGTTCTTTTCATTTCCCCTTTATTTCAATGTGTGTTCCAGAGCTTTGGCGAGTAACTTGTGCACATGGCTAGTCAAGTGCCCAGAATTAAACCAAAAATATGTGTCTAGGGGCGTTGGGCAGCCATAAGCTCGATAGTTCCATCCTATATCTGGCTGATCGTAGCCAGGGCAGAAGCTAGTCGTGTTCGTAATCCCATGCCGTGCTGGCTGGTCCATCATATCGTTTAGAATCGAATGAGCATCGAAAAGCTGCACATTGGTATCAGAGTACTGTTTGTCGAAGCTTCCTGCATGTTGTGCTAGTGCCTCGTTGAACCACGCAACCTGGGTCGCATTGGGACTTGGACTGGCCGTCTTCTGGTTGCTTGGTGTTCTGTCTAAAGGTGGAAGGTTCATAAAAAGGTACGAGCGATATCCTAAGGAATAAAGAACTCGGACAGAAACGAAAAGGGTATCCATAAGCTCATTGTAGAACGTGGGGAAATGGACGGCATATTTAGCGCTGTCATTGATATCGTTGATGCCGATCCAAATGGCAACCAGCGCCTTTGAAGGCTCCACTACGTCCTTGAGAACAGGGTGACCGTATGCTCTGTATTGTGCGACCTGGTTGACAAGTGAAACGGTGAAGTTATGGTGCAAAGGGGTGCTAGCAGCGCTGAATGTTAGCCAGTGTCGCGAGCAATGGAAGTAATAGCAAACATTCGCGTACTGTTCCACGGAGATATCTGCCCCGGCGAAAGCAAAATCCCACAGCTGTCTGGTACAGCTTAACGGGGAAGTTAGCCTTTCTTCTAAGCCACAACCTGTTAGGTACTCAACCCAGTTCGGGCCGCCTTCTGCAGTCGCGGTCTGCCAGTGATGGGTATCAGCACTCTGTGGTAATGAATGAGCAAGAATGCTGTCTGCGAACCTGATTCTGCACAATCCTGTTGGTCAGCAAAGTCTGAGCATCGTATTCGAGATTCAGTTGATCCCCTATGAAACTATAGTTCTGATGCCCTTCTGTTCCCTGGACGTATGTATATGAGTCACCGAAGGCGAGCCTGGGAGCCTGGTAGTCAGTTGAGTGCCTTCCTTTTATATGCATAGGATAAGCTCAAGACACGGACAAGTACTGAATAGAATCCCAGTCAAATCCTTGCGATGGCAATCCCGAAGGAAGGGCTACGGATAAAGAAGCACTGGCGGTAAGCAGAAGATGTGATGTGAAGCGCATTATGAGACGCTGGCTCTAATTATGCCAGGCAAAGAATGATAGAATAAACGTTATTCGGTTTGTAGATGTGTCGAGTATCAAAATATATAGGGTTCGTCGACATTGCTGCTGGCTCTTGAAGTCGTATTCTTATATATATATTTCTCCGCATGTGCTTGTATACCGGAGAATTCCAGCGCCATTTCGCGTTTGACGGAAGTTATTTTTCCGTCTCTATGAGTTTCTTCGATCAACACACGTACGATCCAACTGATCTTTTGTTGTATATCCTGGAAGTTGAAAGTGTTACTTTGTGATCGGTCACGGGTCAATTGAGCCGAACAGTTGTTCGAGCCAGCGATTGCCCATTCTATCGGATCTTAGAGGTAGAGAATGGTGCACAACGCTATTTTCTCCGAGGATTAGCCAAACGATCGAGCTAAAGCTCCACGACGCTTCGGAACAGCCACCCGCGGTTCCGTATAATGTCATCCACATTTCCGTATAAAGCACCAAGAGCACTTGCCGATCTCTTAGCGATAGAGCAAAAGAGCTCTGATCAGCCTTCTGGGGATTGGAGGCTCAACTGTGGGGGGTTAGTACATAGTGGATGTACTGTACGGAGTGGTTTACTGAACTCCGTAGTGTAGTCGAGATCATCAATATGCTTTCGTAGCGGCTGGTTTTGTGGAGAAGAAGATATCGCGCTTCCGCGCGACATCCTCCGAGTAGAAAGGTAAACATCGGAGAAGGACACCGGAAAAGGGGTCAAGAAGCGTTGCGATGAGGTCCATCAGGAAATTATTCTAGATTTGGCAGGAGCCATTTGCCGACTCGCTGTGAATCATTGGAACCTTCCCCATATCGCGCGGCCTTTTTTTCCATCCGACCATAAAAATCTCTCATGTCACTGCCTGAGTCAGTCTCATACATGTCCATCATGAATATGGCGCGATATCTGTTCTTTACCCACTCAGGAAGGTGCCGTAAGCTGTCGGGCGGAACGAGACAGGCCGTTGGTACTATTTGGTGGGTCAATCAATCAAGCTGTTGTGTTTACATTGAGCTATGCTCTAACGACCGATAGATTCATGCACGTTAGATAGGTTTTTTCGGAATTATGGGATATCAAAACACCAATAAAATGACGTGAGGGGAAGGGTGCCAATGATAGCTGCAATTGTAAAGCATTTCAATTGAAACCCCCTATTATTATCTTATCATCGTCTGAACATGTTCATGTCTATCACCGGTCTTGAACAGGCTGGTAATTGCTGAATGGATGGTATGTAAGTCATCGGTAATTACAGCAGCGCAATTACCGTAGTGCGATATCAAGTTACAAGCGCCGAGGCATATGCAGATTTAGGGATACGGTTCCATTCCAAAGATGGCTAGTGCTGTCCCAAAGTCAATTGGCAGTGGCCCGAATAGTTAGGGGGGCCGGTTTACACTTACCTCCTTCGGTTAGTACCCAACCTAGAAAAATTAGTTCAATGCGCGGAAGTCGGGAATTCCGCTTGTTAGAATCGCGAGGCGATGGTAATTGGCCCTCCCTTTAGGACTAACGTAATAAGAAATGACACCAACCAACACCGCCAGTGGAAGCCTCACGTACCTGGACACCTTAGGTGTCCGGGCAGCTTGAGTTAACGCTTAGAGCTGCCGTAGAATATGCATGGAACATGTAACATCTCGACAGTCAACGCCGGAATGCTGTGAGCCTAAGATGATGATTTGCTTCTGCAGTACAGTTCCTGCGGTTCATTCAAACATTGGACGATATTGTCTAAGTCAAGTGCAAGGTCCGGGTCTCTTGAAGCTCCACCGCACTTGTTTTCTTTTGGTTCGCCGTGGGGGGTCGGTGCTTGGTCCGAGAATTAACCATCATGATATTTCTTGGCGGGTCCTTTTCTTCGAGGTCTGGCACTCCCGAATGATTTTCCTTTCGGGGGGGTGTTCAGTGCTGACAAATTCTTAGCATATCAGAATTACATATATCTTTTAGGTATGCGTTTGCGAGCCATATATGACTGGGGAATGTTCTGCTTGTTCCTGATCAATATTATTATTAGTGATTAGAATGAGATGCAATGATGTGCTCTCTGCCCGCATAGGTACAGTACAATACTTGGTAGTATTCTGCGTAGAGGCCTCTCAGCGCGCTTATCTTGACTGTTTTATGGAGCAATACTTGGGCGGGTGAGACAAACTTTCCGGTATCCCACTTGTGGGCCAATAATTCGGCGATATCCTAACTCTGGACGAATCTTGATCCCCAATAACCCTCTCGGTAAGAAGATGGAACACGGAGGACTCCGCTTTGACTAAATTGATTCCGAGAAACCTACCTAGTTGAACCTCAAAGGGAGAAATAATAGTCATTGCTGTGTTTTTATTTTATTTTATTTTTCTTTCCCCTTACTTTAAAACTCTTGTTGCAATGTACGCATTTCGATTTTCTGTAACTGCTGGTGGGAGTGGATTGAGTGCAACCCTCGGAATAGCATTTACCGAGGACTAACTGCAGTGCGAGTTGGCAGAACAGTACGGAGTATGGATATTCTGTACTCTGTACCTACACAAGTACTTTTAGCGCGTAGCATATAACGTCCAACAATGCTATCTCCGATTTAGTAGCCTACTTAGGTGTCAATCTCGTTCCAGTTTTAATCAATTTGTCGACACCCTCACTGGTTCCCATACATCGTCAAATTTTTGACTTTTGAGTTAGGAGCGGGAGTCAAAGGCCGTCTTTTCTTAAAATAATTACAATAATAACCATAACCATGGTCCCATTCTAAACCATAGACTCCACAGAACTAAAGTCGGAGGTGTGAACCGCAAAAGCGGTGTTGGTGGTCTTTCCGTGTACCTAACAATATCTGACTGGCACGCGGTCCTCCGTACAATACACATTCCTCGGTAAAATGTTGGAACAATTTCGCAGTTAATATACGGCTTAGGCATAATATACGGCAGTTCCATTCAACCTATGATGGCAAGCCAACCATTTTTTTTTCTCGTACGCTGTGCGAGAATGGGGATTATTTGATTCTATCGTCCAATAGAATTTTTGTTTACCGCCCCCGCCTTATTGGATAATGTCAGCTGCCAGTTATTAAATTTGGATTGTAGTGTTGCAGTCGGAAAAAGGGGGCAAAAAAGATTGAATGAATAATAAAAAAAAGCGCGAAATAATGGAGTACATGGTATTATCCAGTTTTTATTATATCACCTTCACCAATTACGTGATAGAAATGAATATCATGCTTTACTGACTGCCTAAGTAGCAGTACTACAGAGTGGACTGTACCTAAGGAATTCCTTATGACAGCCATTTAGTATGTATATCTGATTAAAATACTAGACATTAGAAATTGGTCTACAAAGAGCGAGGTAGACGCTACAGAACCAAATACAGCTCCCTTGGCCCACGTGGGGAAAGCACCAAAATAGCCTGGACATGGACGTGATACCACCATAGCCTATCTGCTTGTACTAATACAGTACTACTAACTAAGGCATTGACAATCTGTTGTCAGCATTGCTGTAGGTGCAGTTACGGCGTACAGTAGCCATATTGCGGACAATAAAAAAGTTTAGAAAGGAAACTAAGAAATTTCGATGGCAGGGGCATCGACTGCAACTGTCAACCATCAACCAAAAACGCACATCCTACATCATACGCAACTTAGCCCCTTTCATGTGCATATAATGTCCCAAAAAAAAAAAAAAAAAAAAAAGAGGTTACCATGAGGGGCGGACGAGCTCTGCTGTGTTGTCAAGGTGGGCCACCCTGGCTGTAAACAATACAAGTAAATTACAAGCGCGATTATCCCAGGGCCATTATCTCATTCTACATGGTAGGTCAGATAGCCGATGTTCTGTTGCTGATTCCGTGATCTTAGGGCTTTTCTTTGTCAGCTGTCACTGATTTGCTTTTCACTACTCCGTACTCCGGAGTCGATACCAGAAATGCCATTGTTCATTGGCTTCCCCAGAGCATGGCAGATGGATAAGGATTAGCTACCTTTGGACTAAAATGAAGCCAGCGTACGGAGTAAAAAGGGGGTGTTTTTACCCGGATCGACAGGCGTCCATCAACCTATGGTTATCGGCCAGCATCCGAAACACCTTACGGCTTATTGAGGGACAGTCGAATGGTACTGGTAGTATAATAAGTATTACCCCATACATCTGGGGAATCAAAAGGAGCTCCTATCTGTAATTCGATCAAAATAGTAAAATTAAGAACCGAGTGCCTTGTGGGCAACAGTCTTTAGCCGGCCCCAAAGTGTAGTAAATTATAATGTCCGATAACGCTTCGGAAAACAGAGCATACCCTACTCCGTCTGCGAAAAGTGCCTCGCCATTTATTTTGAGATATCCCGCGCGTGTATGGACTCTATGGACGTTCTAAAGGGGAGTACTGGCCTGTATCCCATATTGATATCAGCTATTAATCTACCACATCTATTGACTTCCAGGACCCACCGTGGTGCTCATATCGCATGATTGGAATTATCTGCCTCTACCGTGGGACGCATTGAGTAATAATCACGTCGAAAATAATAAACATAATTTTGGTCATATTGTATTTATGTATTTATTTTTCGTTTATAAAATCAAATCGAATAATAGTAATAACAAGAATAGGAGATGATTTAATATCCAGATAATCGCAACCTTGGTCTCGACAGGAGTTATCAAGCTTTAGCACCAACCAGGAGACAACCAGGAGACAACCAGGAGACAACCAGGAGACTCTTGACTTCTTGTCCTTCACCGGCAGTGGATGATGTCTGGGTTCCGCCTGCGCGGGGTACGGCCCAGTTAAGACGCCAATCAACATGTGTCCGTCTGGCCTGCCCAGGAGGAGAACCTTTCCCAGACTGGAGCCTTGCATTTCTCGCGTTCCTATTTTCTCCTACCTTGCGCATGGCTTCCCTATCGAGGACAACTTCCCGAAACTTTTTTTTTATTTGTTCTCTAATGGATTTTGTTTTCCACGGTGGCTGCTGTTCTGAAGATAGGCTTGTTTTGATAAGTAATCCAGTTGAAGGTGACATCGGATCACCGGTGTTATTTCGCTCTTATGCGTTTTTGAGTAGGTAAGGTAGCATCTACGGTTGTACGTCCTACGGACGTTGGAGTAGTACTATCTTCTTTTTCTCATGCATAATGGAGAAGCGCGATATCTTGCTAGGGCAATTGACCCCCGAGCTCGTTTCTTTGCTGGTAACCTATCGGAATCTTGTAATATCTCTGGGTTGATAGATATCAAGTATCCAATCTGAGTTCTGGTCCTGTTTTTCTTTCCTTTTTCCATTACTTCCTTCTACTGTCTAATTACCCAATTGATATATCTGTAACTTAATATGTAAAGAACAGTTCTCAACTTGAGGTTGTTGGCAAGAGAGATAAATGATATACTTTGGAGGTAATTATTACGTACCATGATACTGAATACGTTGCAAAAGTACGTCCTCGTTACCGGAATGGCGTAATAGTTATGACCATTACCGTTCAACGCCCTCTCACCTGACTTCAACATTGCATACACTGAGGTCATAATCGACCTATCAATTCCCTCTGTGTCGCCTTCATGAAAGAGACGTTTGTATCGTACCCAATACTGAGGTCGATGACCTCGATCATCATGCCTAATATGACCATCAATCTCTATCGACGTGAAATACATATTCAATTAGCGCAGCTGGAAATTGAAACCTAATGTCCGATGGTCTGAATTCTCCCATGACCTCGATTGGGCTTCTTACCCTCGTGTTCTCCACCGACGCGTTCCTGACTTGCGCAGTGAAAGGTACTAGCCCGCAGTAGTTGCGTACCGGGTTACACAGCCAATACATACGATATATTACAGGATTGCATTGGCAGGAGGAAGAGGACAATAAGAGATAAAGAGATCAGATGCAACAGAAGATGGCGAGTTGTTGTGACCTTGGAACACTGGGAAATGCACTTTCCAGGGCAAATATAGGATGGCCAGTGATCGTGAAGGTCAAGACTTGACCCCACTAGCAATTGTAGTTTTCATTGGCACATGTACCATCATACTTCGGTTGGGAGTTTTTTGTTCCCCCTCTTCTCTGGGCAGAGAGGCCTGTAAATATACTGGTAAGAGTAGCACAACCTGGGGGTTGGATGAGGTAGTATGAGTGGTGACAGGCTTGCAAGTGACATTACAGTATCTTTCCTCTTGATTTCCCACCAGTCATTGTTGTGTTTTTTTATTTATTATATTTTTTTAATTTATATTATGCTTACCCATCCTTACCCCCATCCACTCATAAACAACAACTCTCGTCTAACCGAAGTGCCTTCAGCAGGCAAAGAAAGCTATCACCGGCATCAACCGCCCTGTCAATATCCTATTTGAATCTGTCCCGAACGCTATTGGTTATTCTATTCGAGATTTAATCTAAACGCCATTACCATCCCTAATTTTCCCCTAAAGCTTTTTCTGGGATTTTCCTCCGTGGACCCTGCACGCGCTAGGTGGTTGTTTCCCCCGGCCTGCGCTACACCCTCTTTTACACTAGTCTGGCGCTATCGGGGCCTCCTAATCCCAGACCGTTCAAGCCGTTCCTCGGGCACGCCATTCCTAGCCCCATCTTTCATTTGTGTTCACTAAGGCCTTGATACCTCCCCCTACCCACGCTTCCCGAACGTTGGCCAGCGATCTTGGTTTAGTACCCACGGGCGCATACGCTAGGTTCACCAGGTCCTCCTTACGACCAAACTCGACAAGCACCGTCCGTCCCGAATTGCGGGTAGACTATCCAAGCTCTAAAAAATCACCCCTTACTATATCGAGTGATTCTTTACTACTTCTGATATAAAGCTTTGTTACACCTTAACACCACCACACGGCTAGAAGAGCAGGGGAAGATATTCCCAAGGGGACGGGAGGGAAAATACACATAACAAAGGATTCAAAGAAAAAGAGAGAGAAAAAAAAAAGGGGGGGGAGGTGTGTCCAAGAAAAAAATATAAAAAAATTAATTTCGCCACCCTATCGCGGAGTGTTCCGCCTTCAGGAGAGATAGAAAAGAGGAGGGAGAAGGGGAGGGAAAAAAAGAATTACCACAGACAAGGAAAGCTTAACCGGGTCACGAAAAAGCACAATACAGGTGAACAACTGAGGGGAAGGGGGCCAAAAAGAAAAAATAATTCCTAATACTAATTGAAAAAAAAAGTCTCTGGGGCCTGATATTTCATTGTGAAAAAGTGGGTCGAGGTACTGGCAACGGACCCGTCACCACAAAGCGCGACAGCAATACTCTTTCCCAAGGGTAAGAGGGGGAGAAAAGAAAGGGAAAGGAAAAAGAGAAACAGAGAGAGAAAGAGATTGAGTGAGAAAGAGGGTGAGGAAGAACAAAATAATTAATCTTCCGGGTTCCCTTCAGTAACAATACCAAAACCGCCCCCCCTTCTTACGATATTACCATTCGTTACCTTTCTCATCCTTTTGTTACTTTATTTTATTTTTATTTTTATTATCTTTTATTTTTGTTTTCTTGTCCTTCAATTACCTTCTACTCATTTCTCCAGAGGGGAAAGGGGAAAGAAATTAAAAAAAAAAAAATTGTTGGCAAGGAAAAAAAAAAAAAAAAAAAAGAGAACCAAAGAAAAATTACGGGCCCACGCGCCGCTCCACCGCACTCTCGGATCCCACGAGGTGCTCTAACTTGCGATTTTTCCTCCTGCCGAAAAGCCTCTTTTTTGCTTGTCCGTCCGAAAAACCTTTTAGGTCGCCTCATCTGCTCAAGTCTCTCTTTTTTTTCCCGGGTCGAGTTGAACCATTTTTCCTCCGTCTCGATTTTAGGGTGATTGTACTACTGTGTGGCCACTCGTGGATCGAGACATCGCTCTTCGCGCTATCACCCGTTTAAGCAGTGGATTCTGGGACCTAAATTATTTTATTTTATTATATTACCCATTTCTACTAGTTGGTGCTAGGCTATCGACGCTACTTTTTGGCTCTTGGCCTGGCTGCTTTCTAAACCCTCTACCCCCAAGCTTGCCCGAGCGCTCGACAGGACCGTCTCTTTCTTTCCCGCTGGTTCCTCGTGCTGTCGTGTCGACCGCCACCCTGCAAGGCATTCTCCGTCACCCTAAGAGGCGACTAAGACGATTAAGCATCGCGATCCAACATCTCCGTCTGGAAGAGTCACTACACCCTCATCCTTTTCCCTTTTGACTCCTAATACCCAATCCAGGTGTTTTTCTGAATTGTGGTGTTCTCAGTGTGACTATTTTCACTTTAGTCTCACGCGTCTATCCTTTTTGTTTTTTTTTTTTTTACCTGAATTGTTCTTTTCCCCTCTTTTCCACCCAACAAACCAACATTTGCGAAGAGCAGGTCAAGTGATCATTGCTCACACGACGGAATCTCAATTCACTAAATAGTACGTGACAACAAGGAAGGATCTCTAGAAGTATTCACGCTACGGGGATCGTGTTCAGAGATCTGAACCATACTTTCTCCCCTTGCCTCATACTTGGCCCATATCGGCGCATCTTACCCCAAGTTTATCACGTTCACAAAGCTCATTGTGTTATTCGACGCGTCTACAGACAGGCACGCGAGTTTTTAGCTTGGAGAATTTTGTCAGGGATATTTATCCGGTAACGGCGCAAAGTATATTATATGGACAACAGACCGGCTTCGGAGTACGCGCAGTCAGGTTCGCACTTTCCATATCCACCGTCTGTCGCGCCCCATTCTGAACTTCCAGCTGCAGACCAGGCATCTGCTGCTGCTACTGCTCAATACACGCCTCAGCCTGAGGTGCGCCCCAATCCTCAATACACACCGCAACCCGAGGTTCGCCCCGCCGCCAATATTTCCTCCTCCAACACGCCGCAGTCAGACTACGGTCTGAATCAGCCGCCACCAGCCGCGCGCTCTCCAGCTTATCCTGATTACCTCGCCCGCCCGCCCCAGTACC
This sequence comes from Aspergillus caelatus, assembly GCF_009193585.1. Classification (NCBI taxonomy): domain Eukaryota; kingdom Fungi; phylum Ascomycota; class Eurotiomycetes; order Eurotiales; family Aspergillaceae; genus Aspergillus; species Aspergillus caelatus. The sequence goes on along the minus strand of NW_022475343.1, from coordinate 90,258 downwards.
ATCACGCGCCGAACACACAGGCCGGTGGTGCGGCAGGTATGGCTCAAGCAACAAGTCCGTCTATGCATACCCTTCATGATGGGCTGCAAAATGACCATCGCAATCACACGAACGTAAAGTCTGACGCGGACGTTCCTATAGATCCCTCAATCGCGGCCTCTAGCCCCACCTATCCTCCTCCCTACTCGCCTTATCAGCCACAGGGTCATGACATGGCCCAGTATCAAGGTCACCCTCCTCCGCCGCCTCCACAGATGTATGCGCGTCCAGATTGGTCGCATGGGTATGGTCAACATCAGCACGGTCTGCCTGGACCTTATACCACTCCTGCCACAACGGTTGGTCCCGCCTCCCCTGCTGCGACCGCAGGGCCGCGCCCTGGCCAGGTATGTTTTTGATGATTTTGGCGTCTGTTTCCAAAGGCTGCGCATTCGCGTTGATTATTGTCTTGGACGCCTCCGGAAGTGGGGGCCGCTGCCAGCCTGCCTCTTCTGGGGTTAAGGATGGTTAGCGGCGCGCTTTTTTCATCTTTAACTTTCTCCTTTATTTTCGGGGTTATACTGTCAATGGTCATAGGCTCATCTGGAAATTTTTAGGTCTACTCATTCGTTCCGATCCCCGGTGCGCAACAGCATAAGCGACCACGTCGTCGGTATGAGGAAATTGAGCGTATGTACAAGTGTGGATGGAATGGCTGTGAAAAGGCATATGGCACACTGAACCACTTGAACGCGCACGTTACCATGCAGTCTCATGGAGCCAAGCGAACTCCTGAAGGTATGTCCCTTTTTATTTTCATTTCATTTTATTTTATTTTTTTTTGGTGGGGGGAGAGGGTTTTCTGGGGGACATTACTGGGATTCCTTTTCCAGGATTTCCCTGTGTTTTGAGAGGGGTCGCGGATATCTCATTTAGGCTAGTGCGGGTGCCACGCGCTAGTCGAGTTACACCGCTTTAGCGCGGCGGGATCGTAGTAGCGTGAGGAGCCGGTGTGGAGGTTAACCTAAAACCGAAGCTGTCCTCCATGCCAGTGACGTCGCTTAAAGCTGCTCCCATGTCCTTATTTTTTCCTTACGGGGACTTTACTACAACACATGGTGGGGAAATAGGGCTAACTAGGCTTCCTAGAATTCAAGGAAATTCGTAAAGAGTGGAAGGCTCGCAAGAAGGAGGAAGAGGCTCAGCGCAAGGCTGCCGAGGAACGCGAGCGTGCTGCTGCTGCTCAGGCTGCGCAAGCCAACCAAGTTGATGCTCCTGGCCCTGGCGATCCGGCGCAGGCCGGTCAACCTCCCGCCTACCCGGGCAGTGTCCGTCCTCAACTGCCCCCGATCGGGTATCAGCCCGCTGACGGCCAGGTGCCTGGTCAGTACGGAGCTCCTGGCGGTGGCATGGTTTATCAGGGCAACGGACAGATGGCCTATCCTCCAAACTACCCTCACTCGCCTTATGGCCAGAGCGGTCAAGTATACCAGCAACGTAAGTAGTCAGTCCTTTGTGTTTGCATTATTGGTTAGGACCGGGCCACGAGGAATCAAAAGAAAAAAGAGAAGATGTTTCGACATGACCAAACACATCATGAGAAAGAGATAAAGGAAAGTTCGGGAGGAGAGGTCCTCTGGTCTATCGTTGTACGGGTTGTAGCTGATCGAGGATGGCTTTGCAGAAAACCAATCGACCAGCTACCCGCAATAGATATCCAACTTCCCTCTCTTCTCTCAGCTTGAATATTCTAATACCAAATTCTCCTAATCGTGTATCGCCACCCCCGGATCTAATTCTTTAAAGTCTTGCGCACATGATACCATTTCCTGGCCTTGATTGCTCCAGTCAAAAGAGTGGCCATGCGACTTACGCTTCTGTCCCAGTTATGTTTTTTTGAATTAGATCGCTTGACAAAAGGGAGAGAATCTCCTTTATCGGGGAATCCCACCTTTGTTTTTCCCTCGCGAATACCGGCTATAGGATTGTGATTTGAGATGTCTGGCGGCGGGGCAATCTGCATTAGCTGATGTTCTTTCCCTTTCGCTTGTTCGATTCCGTTTGTTCTTCATGCGCTTTATTCCCTGTGGATTATGCAGATCATGTTTCTATTAAATTCACCTTTCTTCTGTATGTGAATTATTTGTTATGGCCCTTGCTTTCGTCTTCGACTGTCCTCCCTGCTTCGGCCAAATTTATGTTACCCTGGGTTTTGGTCCCCTAAACTGTGCATTATTTTCTATGGTCCATGGCCTTTGTTCATCTATTTGTCTGGTCATGGACTGGTGGCTACAGTCTTCCACGCAACTCGGAACTTTCTCCTCTTTTGCATTTCTTATGAACTTCTGAATACCTACGATACATGTCAATAATTGTGGACATATTTGCACGGAAAGTGCGCCTTCAGATTCACTATTTCCTGCTCTTCCAAAGACCGTAAATATCTTAGTTAAATCAGTACTTCAGTTGGTGATGTAGGAATGACGCGTCGATTGAGTTCACGGCTCCCACCCTGAAGCAAAGTGTGTTGTAGTGAACATAGATATAAATATAAATATATGTGGAGTACTAGTGAAGATGTATAGCAAGAATTGCAATACGACTATGTAGTCTTGTAGTCCAAGCTAACTCCTAGTATAAACTTAGCACATCCGGGTATGCGAACTGGTGTAGGGCTGATCATTGAATTTTACAGTTAATATGCATCAGAAAAGGCGGGCTAAGATTTAGTGGTGCGACCATTTCAGCCAGGATTACTAGTACGTAGTACAAAGCATGTACAATGTAAGGTTAAGCTGCTAAGGTATGAGACTAGGCTAGTAGATCTGTAAGTTCGGAACCTTCTCTGCCCACGAGGCACACATGGTTTGGTTTTAGGTTATCTATGGTTAGGCGGGGTTCCCTAGGCCCGAGAGGCTTGCCATAACAAACAAGATGTTGGTCGACTAGCGGCTATTTCCCTAACTATCTATTGAAGCTAAGACGAAGTAGGGCATCCTGTCACTGCTCAGTGACATGTCTAGCGGTTCACTTCGCCACTAGCGGCGAAAGAGTGTTTAGTGTTTAATGCCTGAGGCGGACACGAGACACAGGCCTTGCGGCCTGAGGCCAATTAGAACGGAAGCGGAGATACTTTCCCAGAAAAGCTTCTAGAAAGTTCTAACCTCATTTCGATTAGCGTTGACCAGGCCGATACGATACGGCGATAATTTGCCCAGCTATCGGAGAGCTGCGCATCCATGAGAGAGGCTCGCCTTCCTTTTTAATCCGCCTTTATTATCTGCTGCTTGCTACAGAGGCTGTTTGGGTTTGCGCCTTTGAAATTATTATTGTCTATCTCTCTCTTTTTTTTACAATCACCCTTTTTTCGCTACCTTGTATATCGCTCTAGCCACCCATTATCGCCTCCCTTCACGATCCCGTTATCCTGCCGAAAAGTTTTCCTTGCTCAGCAATAAGCCTGCGGAGGTCGGTTTAGGCCTACTAGACAATCATATTGCTGGACAGATTAGTGATACGCGAGGGACGGCTGGATTTCAATCTTGTAATTGGGTAACTCGGCGATTTGTCGGTCTCCGCTCTTTAAATGCTTCGTTGCACCAATGCTAGTGCTCTTCGGACGGGCGTTAAGAGCTGCCCGTTAACGAGGTTATCTTTTGGCTCTAAATGGTCCAGAGGTGCTTCGGGAGGCACTAGGGGCATTTCTCTTTCGTACCCTGCTCCGAGAGGCATTGCGCCGGGACAAATTAGTGCTTGGAGGGTACCTGTTGGCGCCAAACGATACTCTACAAATTCTGAAGCTACAAATGCTGGAAATTCGGAACCTGTTTCTGTGAGCGAAGAAATTAAAGATCCAGAATCCGTTGCTGAGAGTGAGGAGTTTGAAGATTCGGAGCCTGTCGTTGCGAGCGAAAAGTATGAAGATACGCTTCTAGAGTCCGACCAGTTGCTGGAAAGTAAACAAGGAATTACACACGATGACCTTCTGCTCTCGATTGCGAAGGCAGGCACTTCGCCGAAGACTCGGGAGGAATTGGATGGGACCATGTCGGTCAAAGTTTCTGGGAAAGTTGTCGAAATGGAGTTGAAATGGTTGAAGGATCCTCGGGCGCTGTCCGACCGAGTTGCAAGGCTTTTGAATGCCAATGACGTACTGTTGGCTGTGGCGTTGGTCCGCACGGCACAAAGAGAGCGTATGGAGTGTACAGTGGCTTGGAATCATCTCATGGAGTATTGTATGAAAAAAAACCATCCGAGGGCTGCGCTTAAGTTCTACAATGAGGTGAGATATTACTACTGTTCATGTGAGATTTGCGTTTTTGCTGGCAGCAGGGCTGACAATGGACTTCCAATTTACAGATGAAGAAGCGAGGACGAAGGCCTAATTCAGTGACGTACACAATCATGCTGGATGGCCTGTGCAGAGTAAGCAGGGACGCCGGCGTCCACCCCGTCAAGACTGCGTTCTCTATTTACAAGTCTATCTTTGCACCCAATTCAACCGTAACGCCAAACCTTATCCACACCAATGCGATGCTCAATGTTTGTGCACGCCATCGTAATATGGACAGCTTATGGCGGGTCGCTGGCGAACTCCCTGAAGACGGGCCAGGCTCTCCAGACTGCACGACATACAGTATCATCCTGAGAGCTATCTCGGATGCAGCCCAGGCGGATGTAGAACGGATGAAACCCTCTCAGGTGGAGCAAATGCTTGCGAGGAAAGCCCAGGGTGTCAAAGAAGGCAAACGGATATGGTCCGATATTATTTATCGATGGAAGAAGGGGCAGCTCGAAATGGACAACCTCCTTGTGAGCGCGATGGCTAATCTGCTCCTAGAAGCATCTACCGATCGGGGTTGCTACGACGTTTTCGCGTTGATTCATCAAGTCACTGGAGTTCCAATTCTCGCCAAAGAGCCTTCAGATTCCTCTTCGAAACTACAAAAGAAGAGCAGAGGAAGCCACTTAGAGGAAGATGTTCCGTTCGTGGATGATAGTGAAACATTGTATCGACCATCGGAGGCGGAGCCAGAGGAGCTCAAGCAGGAAGAGGAAGAGGAAACATTTGAAAACGTGTTTGACCCTATCGTTGGCCCGGGACCTTCTTTTATTTCTGTGGGGAATAGGGAACTTTCACTGATCCTAGAGGCTTGCTTAAGTATGACTCAAGGAATTGGTGCTGGAAAGGCTTACTGGCAGCACCTTACCCTGGAAGACACCCACTATAAGATTGAGCCGGACGGAGGCACGTACCATCAATATCTCCGACTTTTACGGCTTGGTCATTCCAGTCGCATTGCCCTTGAGCTCATACGCAACCAGATGGTCCCCGCCCAAATGACGGAGGGGCGATCTTTCCGGATCGCATTTGCGTGTTGTCTCCGTGATCGCAAAAACATCAACGTTTTCAAAAATGCCAATGGGCTCCTTCATCTCATGGAGACGTCACTTGTGCTTCCTTTTCCTCAGGCGTTGGGAGCTTATCTCGACCTAGTCCGCATTTTGGGTAATAGTCCCCAGCTCCTTATGTCATTGAACGGCATCGACGGGAATGGGAAACGACCGGCCGGTGGCCTGAGTGCTCTGGGCCAGCAGTTGCGCCTTAATTTACAGACAACCGCTGTTGAAGCTCTGCGCCCTTGCGTTGTCAAACTCGATAAAGCTATGGAGCATGGCTTAGTGTCTCCAGCTCCAGCCAGCAGCCGCGGTATTCGCTCTAATAGTGCTGATGAGCATGCCGTCTCCGGAGAGGAAGCTCTCAAGGTATTAGCCACGGTAAGGGGCTTGATAGACGATATCTTGAAGCCAGCGAACTCGAAGCTGCTTTCCAAAGAAACTCGCGCCCAACTCAAGAAAGATTCCCGGGATTTAAGGAAATATTCCAACGCTGAGATTACCATGAAGTACAATAATACTCTGGTTTCTCCGACTTCCGAACAGATTCTGGCGTACAAAGATCAGAATGTTGGCGAGGATTCCTTAGATGTTGACTGAGTTCAACGACGAGTAGTGGGAGCTCTTGCAGCCCGCGCAACTAATAGTTTTATGACTTGTTTGATGGTTGATACTACCTCATACTTGCATGCATATACAGGCGTTGGTATATAGTCTTCAGTGTACACTATCATGGTTGGCAATGAGGTGGTTTATATGTACAAATATCGGCAATGTTCATGTAATAATAGATATTCTTATACATAAAAGACATCTCAATTCTGTTAGTTGATTCATAACCGCCGTAGTAGTATTGATCCGGGATATTCATACTCTGACTAGCCTGAAGCTTTCTGCATAACTGAAGCGTTACAGCAGCTACCCTCTCTCTCTCTCTGCTTGAAAAAAACAGCGAGCTGCACATTGCTCAACAACTGACCACATAATAGAAGATAGAATGTAGTAATTTCCGGTGATTTTTACAAGCACTGAATACAGTTGTATGTCAAATTTACTTACACCATGGTCAAGGAATGTAGTTAATGAAAGTGATAAGATCCACACGTTTCCGCCTTCCCCTTTCAGCCCGTGCCGCGTACGTAAGACGTGCATTATGCCACTGTAGCCTCTCTCCCAGGAACGAGACAGCTCATATCGTGACCTCTACCTCCCCATCTCATTCTTCTTCGGCGAGTTCTTTTGTGCTTAGCGAACCAACGCTTGGTGCACTCAATAGTCCAGTAGCTCTGGTAGCTCTGGTAGCATCTGGATCAATAAGCAATGCTCCTGTAGTGCTAACTTCTTTCCGCGATCGAACTCCGTCTCATTATAACAAACGATATCTACCATGGCCAGCGCATCATATACTCATCCCCACGGGGATCTGCGCGATGATGAATCAATTCTTGATGATGATGTTATTGAAGCTGATGATGGTGTGTTTCTCACTGCCCCTCGGATGGAGTCGTGCCCCTTGTTGACTGCCGCTGACCCTTCTGCGCTTTAGCCATCGACGCTGATGACCCGTTACACGATACCGACACCACTCCCTTAAGAGGCAATATCCAACCCGAGGCATCGAGCTCTCGAGGTGGAAACCTTTCCGGCAATTACCTGACATCCTCAATCCCCGGCGAGGACCGACGCGCCGCTCAGAACACCATCGATGAAACGGTCTGGGAAACGGTGTCGCGCGACCTGCTGGCAGTCTGGGAGAAGATGCGCCAGGTTTTGTGGCCCAAATACCTGATGGGTGGGATGCTGCAGCGGGGTGGAGGAGGCATTGGTGGTGCAGCCGAACGAGGAGAGGCCACTGGGTTTGGTAGTGGTGGTGGTCTGAGGAATCTCGTGGGCCGCTGGCCGGACGCCGATACTGTCTTGCAAGGCGGAATGAGTGAAGGTCTACGTGACTGGGATCTCTGGTAAGTGATTAATGGCAGCATGCTGCTTTCTTAACGTAACGCTTCTTGATCCTACGGAAATACTAATAAGAACCGCCTTGATAGGGGTCCGCTCATTTTCTGCTTGCTTTTGAGCTTTTTCCTGGCAATGCGCGCAAAGGGAGATCAGTCAGATCTGGTCTTCTCCGGGGTGTTCTGTATCGTGTGGATTGGAGAAGCGGTTGTGACTCTACAGATTAAGCTGCTAGGTGGGAATATGTATGTGCACCTATGTCTTCTAGGGTGGTCCCGGGAATGGTTACTGATGCTGTGTTCTTAGATCCTTCTTCCAGTCCGTCTGCATCATCGGCTATACGCTCTTCCCTCTCGTCATTGCTGCCCTTCTCAGTGCGCTTGGCCTGCCGACTATTGCGCGGATACCGGTATATCTTGTCTTGATCGCATGGTCTTTGGCGGCGGGTATCAGCATTCTTGGTGGATCCGGAGTGCTCAAGAATCGAGTCGGTATCGCAGTATACCCACTGTTTGTGTTCTACATTGCGATCGGTTGTCTCTGCTTTATCAGTTAAGAGGAGGTGGTATGAGATGCTGGCGATGTAATAGCTCGGGAATCAAGCAGCCTTTGTGATAAAAGGGAAGTGCTGCAAGCCAAATGGTAATGGGCGTGTGAAATCTACTTATCACTTGATTATTTTTCTTTTTATCCCACCGTTGTTTCCTTGAAGCTGTGCTTTGTTTGCTTCTCCCAAGTGTATTAGATTATTGCATGCTAAGATATCCAATTGAGAAATGTTTCTTATCCTCGATCTATTGTTGTTGTTGTTGTTCTATCAGATTAAAAGTGTGCCGAGAGATAAACTAACTAGTAGTAAGGCTACTGCGGGGCGGTGACCGGACGACTGCCGACGACAACAAAGCAGTTTGTCGTCACCCGTTCGTTGGTACGAATCGGCCGCTTCTCGACCTGCACCTCTCCCACTAGTTGGACCTCTGCCTCATTCGGTCGCTTTTTGACTGAGACCGTTAGAACTTGGCATCCGGGACTCCTTCTTCTACCAGACGTCCTCCAGCGATCACCACACAGTACCTACCACCTGATCAGATCGTCGTCCCCACGTCGATCATACAGCTGAGGAGCGACCTTTTAGCCCGGGAAGACATCCCACATTCGTTGGATTGTGCAAATCTCTCTTCGTCGACCTCCGCTGCAACTTCTATAGAGACAACCGAAAAGTTTACGACATGGCGACTGACTCGGGAGATAATGTTGAGGTGAAGGGTACATTACACTGTCGTGCAAAAGTATCGGCTGAAAAACTGACGTGGTGATCGCACAGATGATGCTCGCGTGGATCCAATGGACACTAAAGGTACGCAAATATTCTGAAGCCTGTGCCTCCTGCGGGCGTCGGGACTCGCGGGTAGCGCGTTTTGTCTAACAGCTTACAGCCACTGCGGATGATTCTCAAGCGTCCGATAACGACAACGCTGAGCGCCCTGTTCGCCACAAGCTAAAGGAGACGTCCATCACCTCGGCCCCGAACGTTTCGACAACCGCCGCTTCCACCGAACAACAACAAGATGGCGAAAATAGCCGTTCGAGTAGCAGGGGTAGGAAGCGATCGTTCGACGATCATCAACCCGAGAATCTAGACGAGGAAAATGGTCACAGGCGGAAGAGGTCACGCGACTCTAAGGCTGATGAGGATGAGGACATTACTTCGTTAAATGCGCCCGATGCAGAGGGAGAGCAGACACAGACCACGGACATCGCCAGAAAAATCCTGAGCCCAAAGAAAAAGAGAAGCCGAGACCAGCTGGATAAAGATGAGCCGAAGGCCGAAAACAACGTCGATGACAGTAAGACTTCCGCAGAAAATGACGCCTCCGAGACGACTGCAGGGGAGCCTGAGAAGAAGCGACACAGGGACGCTTCCGAAGAAAGAGAATCGGCCCCGCCTAAGAGTGCATTTGCAAACACATCTGCTGTTTCGCCTTTCGGCTCGCTCGGTGCCTCGAAGCCCAAGAAAGAAACCTCGAAGCCGGCTGCGACATCCTCATCTGCATTCGCTGCTTCGAGCCTGGCCGCTTTTGCTAGCTCCGAACAGTCACCTTTCGGCGCCATAGGAGGCTCGAACACTTCCGTCTTTAAGTCAGCAACTACTACTGAAGCTACCAAACCAGCCGCTACCGGATTCGCGAGTGCCGCCGGCACCTCCGGGTTTGCGTCTTTGGGTTCCGGATTCTCAGGGTTCAGCGGTGGGTTTGGGGCTGCCGGTTCAAAGGGCGGTCTCACCAGTTTCGCTGCACCAGGAGGGGCCGGTATCCTCGGCAGTTCTAGCAAGGACAAACCGTTCGGAACAGAGGAGGACAAAGAAGAAGCAAAGGAGAAGGATCAAGAAGCCGATACTGCCCCTGGAGAATTCGAGCAGGAGAAGACAGATGAAAGATTCTTTGAACGACCGAGTACGTCGTCCCATCCCAGTCCATCTAACAATCCCCACTGACTACATTCCCGAAACAGTCGAGACAGGTGAAGAAGAAGAAACCACCTACTTCTCAAGCAAGGCAAAACTCTTCCAATTCTCAAATGGAGAGTGGAAGGAGCGTGGAATTGGCACCTTCAAGGTTAATGTTAAGCTTACCGATGGCAAGGAGGACAAGAAAGCTACTCGCTTGATCATGCGCGCCGACGGTGTTCTACGTGTAATGCTAAACACGCCAATTTTCAAGGGCATGAAGGTTGGCGATGCGTCAGGCAACGAACCCAAGTCCAAGCAGATTCACCTAGCAAGTCTGGAAGAAGGCCGATCGGTCCCTACCTTACTGAGGGTAAGTTATATATGCACATGCTAGATCTCTACATGAACAAGATGTTAACACGATGTAGATGCCAAGCGAAGATTCTGCTAAGGAGCTCTATCACGTTGTCTGTGACCTGCTGGAACACCAGTAAGCCCATTATATAGGAATCAGTCCTCAAGGGACAATTACCCGGATACCAATGCTTTGGAACGTAATTGTCGCATTCAAGGGCCCTTCGGTTCGAGAGGCGAGCGTCTGCATCCTTACAGTAGTAGGTTAAGATGGGCTGGCATTTTGCATTTGATACGAGGAGTCTATATTGACTGGAGTGTTGGATGGAGCCATGGGCATGGCTCTACATTAGCTGGCACCGAGGTCTCATTCGACGTACACGTTTTTCTTTTCTTAACCTTTGAATATACACCCACTGCATTCGTTTTGTACACTTATCTTATTTCTTTAATACACCCATCAATCATTTCAGTTCAAAGTTCTGGTCACCTCAAGGTAAATTAGCTCGAGGAGACAGGTGGAAATGTACATTCAACTTCAGAAGCAGACCGCTGTCGTATTTTGAGTGGGTCTGGGTCATGCATGTAGCAAAATGATCTGCCTGCGTGCATAAACAGAGTGAATATATCAGATTATTCTTACCCATTTCTATTATGCTACGGGGCTTCGCTGTCAATGACTAACAAGCCGATTTTTCAGAGAGCATTCGACTATTCGACTTCTCCGGCTTATAGATCCCCAAACCCACTATCCCCAATTCAGTAACATTTACATCCTTATCTCCACGTGACACCGCGTCTCGTCGCCCCAAGACGACCGTGGATTCCATGCTTCCTCCGACCCAAAACTTCATATCTCGATCCATGGACATTGAAAACTTCACAATGTAGCACCAAAATGACCGGTGCCAAACCCCAGACAACCCGCTCCAGCTCGGTATCCAAACGGAAGAAACCACCTGTCGAAAATAGCTCTCTAGACCAAGATGGCGCGTCAACAACCATAACCCCAGAACAACCAGCCAAAGCCAAGCGACGCAAAAAAGTCCAAGATTCAACTCCTCCAGATTCATCAACAACATCCACACCCAAAAGTGCCTCTGATATACTCAAAGGAAACCTGGCATCCGAAAAGACCGCCAAAAAGGGACCCAAACCCAAAACAACGCCACCACCAAAACGCACTCCATCTGCACCATGGCCCGAACCCATCAAGAAACTATCACGCACGCATCGCGCCCTGAATATAGTATACACGTTCTGCTGCACGCGGAAGCACTTCGCCACAACGTTTGAGAATATCAAGAAGGCGGTTCAGGCGCAGATGGGTGAGGAATTGACGGTTGAGGAGATCGCGCGGGTGAGGGCTCTTGTACCGCGGGCGGTACGGTTTGAGTATGTTGATGAGGCGAAGTTGGAAGTGATGACTGTCGGGGACAAGGGGATGGTGGAGACGTATGGTCGGCATGGGAGGTATGAGCTTGATAGTGGTGGCGATGGTAATGTGGAGCCATCTTCACAGACTAAGGCTCTGTTATTCGAGTTCATAGATGGTGATTTGAAGAGGGAAACACAACGATCCAAGTCCGGTGAGGACGCAAAACCCATGCGCAAGTTGAAGGATGAAGATCTGAAGATGCCAGTCTACAGTCAGAAGCAGATGCTCGCGTTAATCGAGAAGCGGAATAAAAAGTTCTCAGACGCGGTTGATGCTTTATTAGTACAGTGTGAAGACGATAGTACTGATCCAGTTGAGAGACTCGAGCGGGAAAAGGATGCTTGGATCCCTGTGCCTCCAGATGATGGTAATGCGATGCCTGTGACGAGTGCTCCGCCACAGCAGATCCCCAAGGAGCGCAAATCTATGGCGGAGATTATCACGGAGATCCGTGAGATGGATTGGTATACGGCACAGATCGTGCCAGAAGGCCATAGGGTGATCGACGCCCAGCCCGCTATTTACGGAGAGTTGGCGTTTAGGCTTTCCCAGAATCTCGTCAATGCCTTGTATAACACACGGGGTATCACGCAGTTCTATTCTCACCAAGCGGAAGCAATCAATCATCTGTACGAGGGTCACAACGTCATTGTCTCTACCTCGACCAGTTCTGGTAAATCGTTGATATACCAGGTTCCGATGTTACATGAGCTGGAAAATGATCATGACAGCCGGGGACTGTATATATTTCCCACGAAGGCCTTGGCCCAAGATCAGAGACGCAGTATGAAAGATCTACTGCAGTACATGGAAGGTTTGCAACATACCATGGTCGAGACATTCGACGGCGACACACCAATGGAGAACCGTAATATGATTCGTGGCGAGGCCCGAATCATTTTCACGAACCCAGATATGCTGCATATCACAATCTTACCACAGGAGACCGCCTGGCGTACATTCCTAAAAAATCTGAAGTTCGTCGTGGTCGACGAGCTACACGTCTACAACGGTCTCTTTGGATCCCATGTAGCATTCGTCATGCGGCGACTACGCAGGATATGTGCAGCTGTAGGGAATCGCCATGTCCGGTTTATCTCGTGCTCAGCTACCGTGGCAAACCCGGAAAGCCACATGAAGGCAATTTTCGGCGTCGAGGATGTCAACCTAATAGACTTTGACGGCTCTCCCTCTGGCCGAAAAGAGTTCATATGCTGGAACACCCCCTTCAAAGACCCCGGCGACCCTACTTCAGGACGTGGAGACAGCGTCGCTGAAACTGCACGACTATTCTGCCAGCTAATCCTGAGAGGCGCAAGAGTGATAGCATTCTGTAGGATACGAAAGCTATGCGAAGTCCTATTACAGGCCGTGCGGGCTGAATTTCAAACCCTCGAAAGACCAGAGATCGGTAGCTTAATCATGGGCTACCGAGGCGGATATAGTCCTCAAGATCGACGGAAGATCGAAAAGGAAATGTTCGAGGGCCAGCTAATGGGGATCGTGGCGACCAATGCCCTCGAGCTGGGCGTCGATATCGGCTCTCTGGATGCTGTCATCACCCTCGGCTTCCCATATTCCATCTCCAACCTACGCCAACAGAGCGGCCGTGCCGGACGCAGGAACAAGGATTCCCTCTCTGTGCTCGTCGGAGACAGATATCCCACAGACCAATACTACATGAAAAACCCAGAAGAACTATTCACCAAACCCAACTGCGAGCTACAGGTAGATCTAGCCAACGAACTCATCCTCGAAGGCCACGTCCAATGCGCCGCATTCGAGATGCCCATCCGCCCCGACGAAGACAGCATCTACTTCGGACAACAACTCCCCGAATTCGCCGCCACACGCCTCACCCAAGATGCCCTAGGCTTCTACCACTGCCACGAACGATTCCGCCCACAACCATCCCGCTGCGTCTCCATCCGCGATACAGAAGACCAGCACTTCGCCGTCATCGACACGACCAACGCCCGAAACATCGTCCTCGAAGAAGTCGAAGCCTCACGCGCCTTCTTCACCATCTACGAAGGCGGCATCTTCCTCCACCAGGGCCAAACATACCTCGTCAAGGAACTCAACCCAGACAGACGGTTTGCGCGCGTCGTCCGCGTCCACGTCGACTGGAACACCATGCAGCGCGACTACACAGACATCGACCCCATCGAAACAGAGACCATACGACAGATCAACCCGACGACAAGCTCGCGCGCCTTCTACGGCGCCGTGCGCATCCATGCCGTCGTCTACGGCTTCTTCAAGATCGATAAACGGGGTCGTATCCTCGACGCCGTAGCGGTTGATAACCCGCCCATTGATATACTTACAAAAGGCATGTGGCTCGATGTACCCAAACGGGCCCTCGAAATCCTCGAATCAAGACACCTCAACATCGCGGCTGCCATACACGCTGCCGAACACGCCGTCCTCTCGCTCCTCCCTACATTCGTAATCTCCTCTCCGGGCGACGTGCGAACAGAATGCAAAGTCGCGAAAAAGGAACTAGGCAAGAATCTACGAGTCGCCGTCGAAGCCCGGAGCAGAGAGACAGAGAATATCCAGACTATTCTCCGACCTCCGGCTCGCCAACGACCCGCACGATTAACTTTCTATGACGCTAAGGGCGGGTCTTGTGGGTCTGGAATTGCAGGAAAGGCATTCGAGTTCGTCGATGTACTTCTTCGACGCGCGGTGGCGAGGATCGAGGCTTGCCAATGTATTACGCCGAAGGGATGTATTGAGTGTGTCTGCGATGAACGGTGCAAGGAGATGAATGAGGTGATGAGTAAAGCTGGTGCAGGGGTTGTGTTGAGGTGTTTACTTGGTTGGGAGGTCGATGTTGATTCGTTGCCGTGGGGTGAGGATGTGAATGGCGAGGATGGGTTGGGGGAATTGGCCGGTGGATTGGAGACGGTTGTTCCGGCTCAAGAGGTTCGGGTTCGGTGACTTGACATTTATACCTGTTGTCGATAATGAGATTGTCTGACGTTGAGTGACTTTGTTGTTACTTCGTCTGCCGAACCCATGTAAGACTTGTACGACGGTAGAAAAATTCGAAGGAAATCGTGATAGATTAGTATCATCGTCTACTGAATGTAGACAGGCTCATGCTTCAATTGGGTATATATATGTATATCTCATGTATATCTGTATGCAAATGCAAGTAATATGGTATGAAATCCATGAATAAGCGAATGTCCCTGTATTCCCGGCTGCCAATAGCGCGGTGCCCAATATTATAATATTACTTTCTTAAGGATCTTTCTTTGTTTTGTTCCCATCATCTCCAGGATCGAACACAAAGATAATGCTAAAATGCATGTCGTGAACGAAAATAAGATGTCGCTCAATGGGTATATGGATTAATAAAAGCAAAATAAATGAAAAGGCTAAGGAAAAGACATTTCATCCTGTCATCAGTTCAAGGGGGTGTTTCGCTGGGATGGAGTTCATCCTCCCATGTATGGAAACCTCCACTCCGTGGAAGCTAATAAAATGTCCAGAAACTTTGGACTATACTGGGACATGGCGAAGCACCAGTCGTGGTTGCGAGGGTTGATAGATGTGCTCTACAGAGCCCTCTGCTGGTTTTCAAGATGGAGCCACAATTCACAGTGGACTAGAGAGTGAGCTCATAGCATTCGAAAGTGTTATTGTAAATGCAGAAGCTTCGGGTCCGTGACCTTGTTCATCGGTCTTCCTGTTCCAAAGGAGAAGAGCTATTCGAGCTCGAGGAGTCATCCAGGCTGATGTTCCAGAACAGTGACCTCATATTGCGAACACTCTCGCGGAAATTATCACGCGGGTTATTAGAACGTTCCTCCGTCATAGACCGCACCTCTCGGATG
Source organism: Aspergillus caelatus (assembly GCF_009193585.1). Lineage (NCBI taxonomy): Eukaryota > Fungi > Ascomycota > Eurotiomycetes > Eurotiales > Aspergillaceae > Aspergillus > Aspergillus caelatus. Next base: position 74,837 of record NW_022475343.1, on the reverse strand, counting down.
ATATCCGGATACCCTTCGTCGTTAGGGAGCCACCAGTGGTCTATCTCTGGCGACTGCCATACAGTGGCCAATAGCTGCCGGAATTTCGGGGGGACCAGATACCTACAGTCCAATGCACGGTCAGTTATCTGGTTTCTGTGGTACATGTTTGTCCAAGAGGGAGGAAATATCAGAATAACTTACCCGTTGCGCTCCAACAGCGCAAGCCGTTTTCGGCCCCACATGGCATGTTTATTGTCCTTAGGGGTAAACAAGCACGCCATTCCAATACTGTTCTTGTAGGTAAACATATACCCATTTTCCTTCTCCGGCCACCTCTCGATGGCCTCGATTAGCCGACATTGCTCCAGAGCCAACTTTTGCAATTCTGACGGTGATGATTGTCTCACGGAGAGCAGTGATTGATACTTAAACATGGTTTTGGTGGAATAGTAATCAATCCATGCCACATTCACATCCCACAGTGGGCCCCGATACATGCCGCCAGGGACATAAGGGTCAACAATGTCATCCTCCGTCAAAGGCTGTCTGTTTGGGTACTCCCAGACAGTGTACTCCGAATTGTGGAAGTTCTCCAGGATTTCCCGTATTTTTTCGAGGGTCTGACCAAGCTGGTCGTTTTGAACGATGAAGTCATCAATTGGAATCATCCCACGCGACAGTTTGGCATACAATGACGCCATTTCTAGCCCGAATCGACGATTAATCGACGCGGCTAAGTTAAGCTGCTTGACTGCGTCCTTTGGATATTTGGCGGCCTGTTGAGCATCGTAATCTTCTTTCGCGATGTACCATTCCCGGCCCAGGACCATTTCATTTCCGGCTAAGATTCCCGCTACCACGTCAAAGCGAGCGTACCAAGGGAATATCTTACTATGGAGCTCATTTGTGATTATGGATTCAGGGCTCAAAAGCTCGCGCATCAGTGCATGGGCAGCTTGATGGTGGTCAATTAGGTTTACCCAGTCACCGACGAATTCCTGAAGGATTCCAAATTAGCTTCCTCTTGGGCAAGAAGAGAGTGCTTTAGCGGCGGATGAAGAGTGGGAAAAGGGGGAAAGCATATTAATGACGGTACTATGATGGCGAAACCTACTTCGAAAGTGGTGAGAACCAAAACGGTGATCAGGGTCGCCTCCGAATGCTCTTCGCTTGACGCCAACGATTTCCGTAACAACTTCAATGCCATGTTGTAATATTTGAGAAATGTATAAAGCTTCCCGTTGCCGGTTTGAACGCAATGATGGTAGGCAGCGAAGCCGACAACGGCATAGAGAAGGGGGTCGTATTGCAGAGCCAATTCAATGAGACTCTGATGGACGAATCGGTCGCCATCTCTCCCCATGAAATAATGCCGAGGGGTTATATACCCTTGATGGAAACTGAGATAGAAGCGCACATCTTCCGGTAGATGGGCGGTGTTGGGAACTGCAAAGGATTCATAAGGGTTCAGGCCGACGCTGACCGACCGCACACTCGCTGAATCGAACCTCAACGACGCCTCGGTCGATGGCGAACTGCTGGCCTCCCTATAAGATCCCGGCGTCTCCGAGGTGGCTAGAATTGCGAGTGACGGTTGCTTCGCTTTGCGTCTGGTTAAAGATTGTGTGCTACGTTTGTTGCGAAGGTCGAGCTTGGTTCTGGTCCCACTCGGACCTGTGGAGGGCGATAAACGTGAACTAGACCCCACACTGCCTTCTTCTTCCTCGTCCTCATCTGCGATGGGCTCCAGGATGTGTACGTCGTCCGCTTCCACATGGCTAGATGAATCACTCCCGCGCGACTGGGGCCGAGGTGCCTTGGACTTAGCCCCGGAACGGGATCCGGCCGAGGCCATAGAGCCGCTCGTGCCCGGAGTGGGATAGACACAGTCGCGATTTCCCTTCCGGCATCTGTCGCAGACGGGACGGGTCTCATCACATTTGATCCGGCGGGCTCGACATGTGAAACAGCCACTTCTGGTGCGCTTGTGCTTTTTCTGGTCTGGGATGGGCTGTAACAGTGACTGTGATTTCGGAATAGGCGCAAACGAAGCAGGCGGGGCAGTTACTGACAAGCCCGACTGCGAGGGGGGCTGGGTAGGAGGGTTATGCCACAGGGCGACACTCTCCGGATATTGCCCGGGACCCAGAATGGAGTAGGCGGAGAGCGCCGACGACTCGTTCAAATGTTGTGACGGATGGAGGAGAAGCTTGTTTAGGGGTGTCTGAGATGGCGGGAATGAGTTTGCCATAGTGACCGAGGCCAGGTGAGTTGCACCCACGCAATCAATCGGATTGGTGATGACGAGATCGGCATGAAGAGAAATGATCTAATCAACTCAGAGCTCGTCGGCACCGCAGGATGGGGACGCTGGCCACTCTCATCATCCAGACGAGGAGAATGCTCGCTGAGAGGGCGGAAGGATAGTAGTATTAATGATTAAATTAAAAATAGCTGATTATATATAATGCTGAAGGGAAAAAAAAAAAGGGGGGGGGGGGGGGAAGAGGGGAGGAAGTTGAAACAAGCGTCTTCGAGAAGGATGGACAATCGGAAAGAAAGGAAGCGGAAAGATGGATGAAGTGGAATCGTGACTCCGCTGGAGACATCAAGGACAACGAAAATGGTTCCGGTCAACAGAGGGAATGGGTATGAATGGCGTTAGTGAGACTGATGGGGAGAGTCCAAAAAGTCAAACCCAAGGATCACTAGTGTGAGTGTATGTACGGAGTATGAACTGGAAGGGGAGGATCGAAGAAGAATGGAAATCAAAATAAAATGAAAAATAATATAATATCCATCAGAAACAAGAATAAAAAAAAATAAAAATAAAAAATCAAGAAAGAGAAATAATTATAATTATAATAATAATAATAAAAAAAAAAAGAGGTGACAATGACTTCACCACCGCCTCTATTGCCCTAATTGGAAAACCCAACCCATCTCGAATTCCAACGATTCAAAATGACACTATACACACTATTCTATACTATAATATAACACTAAATTCCCAAGGCTTCTCTCCCACTGATCTTCTACTAGTCCATTCTATCGGATGATTGCCAATTCTAGAGCATCTCCGATGATGGAGAATCAGCAGATCCCTCATGGCCAACGATACGCCATGCATCATGGCTTAAATGGAGAAGATTTGTCCCTCCATAGCTCTCTATCTATGAAGTTGAGTTCATTTCGAAATTGATACGGCCTTTTTTTTTTTAAGTTTCTCTTTATTCTATTTTATGTTTTTCACCCTTTGTTTTTTCCTACACCTGCAAGTAGAAGCTCCTTGCGTCCCTGATGCACCAATGTAGTCGTCTTGTCAGTCATAAATCGCCCTCGGACAGTCTGGGGCACCAGAAAGACTTTAGATATGAGCAGATAAAAATGGGGCCCATACTATGGGGCAGAGACCCAACGCTATCTCACTAGTGGCTCTGGGTTGGTATGTGCGGCTTTGGTCTTGGGAAGCATAAAATGATTCATGAGTCAAAAGTCTAAAAAAGAAAAAGAAAAAGAAAAAGGGGGTCCTAAGATTGGAAAAGAAAAATGCTAATACCAGACTAAGGGTTACGGGGAAAAGAAACGAAAATAAAATAATAATAATAAAAAAAGAAGAAAACACGCAAATGGGTTCTAGGGAGGAGGGGTTGGTCTTTGCGCTTCTTCCTCTTATGCAGAAAAGCCAAGAAGAACCGGCGCTCAATTCATCGTCAGCCACAAGTTGTGCCGTTACTACTTTGCTGTTCTCTCTCTCTCTCACTTTTTTTTTTATTTTTTTTTCCCTAAACCTTCCTCCTCTTCGTCCCTTTTTCCCCACTCATGATGCAGACATGATGATGTCTCCTCGGAACTTCCGGGCGAAATAAAGACCGACTTAATTTCTTTAGACTCTTCGTGTTATTTGGTAAGAAATATATTAAATCTTGCTCTATCGATTTCCCTCCTTTTCCTGCCTTCAGACTTTGAGCCAGCCACGTTGATTCCCATCAACCAGCCACACTGAGAAAATAATGCAGTTGAAGTATAACTGAAAAGGTAAACCATAAAAGAAAACTGTAAAAGAAGCCGCGGAATTAAGTCCCGGAAGTTGAGTTTCAATTGGCCGGATGAATCCAGGAATTCTAACACGGAGCCCCATGGAGATTGTGGGTGGTCATGCAACCGAGCTCATGTTCAGGTCGATCTATTACTGCTTCTGAGCTTTTCTGATCAGTCAGCCCATCCGTCAGCGGAAGAATTTCAACCATGAACGCCGCCTGAAAAAAAAAAAAAAA